>NC_137079.1:26056749-26066749 GCF_951640355.1 Cnephaeus nilssonii
GCTGAACCCCGAGTAATGATATGGCTTTGGGACCTACCAGGTCCTAACCCACAGAATAGGGTCTCTCAGGCCAGGGCCCCAAAAGACTAAACTGGGCCCACAAGAGAAGCTTCAGAAATCCAGAACATCCTTGGTTTCCAAGCAGATTCCTGTTGAGGCTGCAAACAACTGGGGATAAAATACAGTTTCTAGATTTTTCTCAGGGAAGACCTCACGCCATGTTGTTGACTGGTGTTCCTGTGGAACTTCGGGGGTGGGGTGGGGTTGGAGGGGTGTCACACTGTCCCTTCTTTAACACAGCTGCCTCGTGGCAAAAAGGAATAGAATGCCACTTCTTCAACGAAGCCTCCTTCTTCTACCAAATGGAAACACTCTCCCCCTTTGTGCTTCGAGTGGCTCTCTGGGGCCTCTCTTACTCAGGAAATCACGTTAGGCTGTCCCTTCTTGCCTCGGACAGTCACCCCCACACTAAGCTACAGATGCCTCGAGGCAGACTCACTGCCCGGGCTGTGCATGGCTATCCTCAGTCACCTCACGGAGCATCTTACACACAGAGAGCTCCATAGAAAGCTGAGCTGCATTTGACTGAACGCTGGAATAAAAGGCTGCATTTTCTAGTGAATCCTGGGAAGCCTGGCGTTTTGATACCCAGCTCATGTACCAGTAAGACAGGTCTTGGGATCATGATTAAACGTTTCTCTCAGTTTCTCACTATAGAGGCTCAAAGGTCTAGCAAACTTCAAAATTCCCAACTGGAAAGTGAGGCGATGAGGATTGGTGTCTTCAAACTCCACTGCCACCCCTAGGAAGCGGTAGAGCAGAATACGTCACAGCGTCCTTGGCGTTTCTACGCTCTGAGGAGGAGTCAGTTCTGAAGCGTGAGGGAGGCAGGCACTGGGCAGGGCGATGGGCGCACACAGGGAGGGAGGGTGGGGGAGCCTTACCCGGGTGGGGGCGTCCACCGTGACACCGTGTTTGATCAGCACGTCTGCCACTGAAACGTGGCCTTCTTGTGCTACCAGGTGGAGGGGGGTGAGTCCGCTCTGGAAAGAAAAAGAATTGCATCATCTCGTAGCCAGTGAAGCGTTCCAGGCCACAAAGAAAGAGCGGAGGTCTGGGAGCCGAACCCGGCTCTGCGGCCGCCAACCAGCAAAGCTCCCCCAGCTCTGAGCCTTCGTACCCTCCTCTAAAACATGAGGTTAAAGTCAGTCAGAGGTCAGCAACATTTTCTGTTAAGGGCCTGGTCGTCAATATTTTCGGCTTGTATCTCTCTTGCAACTACCCAACTCTGCCAGTTACAGTGAGAAAGCGGGGATGGCCGACACATGAACAAATGGGGCATGTGTGTTCCAACAAAACTTTATTTGCACCAACAAGTGGTGGGCCGGATTGGGCCAATAGGTCCCCGTTTGCTGGCCTCTGAACCAGATGAGCTTTCTGTACTTTCCAATTGTAACAGTCCCTGTTCCCAAGATTCAAGATGAACCTCGGAGCCTTTCGTTTCCTTATCTAGAAAATACGGATTATCGCTGATCTATTCAAGAGCAAAGTAAAGAGCTCTTGAAAAAAGATGAAAATGCACTGAAAAGTACGATGTGCCATCTAATTAGATCACAGCCAGTGTTGCACTGTGAAAAGGATAGAGGATCTCTTGCTGGGACTAAAAACACCATATTCTTGGACTTCTCCTCAGAGCTTCCTCGTGAGGATAGTCATGCACCAGAGATCTCGTTTGATTTGTGCACACTCCCCCAAAATGTCAGACAATGCATGCTTTTCTGAAGCTGTATTATGTTCATTTATCATCTAAAGAAGTGGCTCTGCGTAGTGTATGAAAGGTCCAGAATAGGCAAGTTCATAGTGACAGAAAGTGCCAGGGACTGGGGGGTTTGGTGGACATGGGAAGTGACAGCTAATGGGTATGAGGTTTCCTTTTGGGGTGATGGAAATGTTCTGAAATTAGACAGTGGTGATGGCTGCCCAATTCTACAACTATACCAAAAACCACTGAATAGTACAATGCAAACGGGTGAATTTTACAGCATGTGAATTAGAGTTCAATAAAACTATTTTTAAAAAGAAGTGACTCTTAGTTTTTCTTGGGTCATGCATCCCTTGGAGAGGCCAATGAAAACTATGAAGACTTTATCCAGAAAATGCTCACAGGCCCATCTTCCCAAAATGTTGTGTACAGATCTGAAAGGTTTCAGACTCATATGCTAGCAATCCCTGGATAGAGAATTCCTATTTTAATGTAAAGACTGGCATTTTAAAAAAATATCCTCCCTACTGAAAAAGAATAGTTAGTACCAAATTACTAAATATATTCCTGAATGTCATACTGGCCTGCGTTTGGGAATGTGTATTGTGGATTTTATTATTGACCTTTTTGCTGATTCTTGAACCCATCTTTTTAAAAAGAGTCAGCAAAGGCTTTGGCATCAGATAGGCTCGGGGTCATGTAACCTTAGGAATACGCAACCTCTCAGAATCTGTTTTTTTTTTTCCACTTATAAAACTAAGATAAAAGCTACAAAGGGCTGCTGTAAGGATTGCACACACACACACACACACACACACACACACACACACACACACCACCTAATTCAGAACCTGGGCACCCAGGGGGTGCCCGATATTCAGACATAATGTCCAGCTCGCTAACACGAAACCATGGCTGAGACCCCAGGGCCAGCCAGGAGGCACCGTGTTTACCTTGTTCCCCAGGTTGCCGTTGGCTTGTTTGGAGAGTAGCAGGGCCACCATCTCTGCATGACCCTCCTGGGCAGCCAGGTGAAGGGGTGTCACGCCTTGCACCGACTCTGCATTCGGGGACGCCCCGTACTGCAGCAGATTGCGGGCCACCTCCATCTGGTTCTGCTTGGCAGCGATGTGCAAAGGGGTGTAGCCATTCTGAAACAGAAGGATGGTTCCAGGAATGCTCAGCAGAGGACGTGAGCACCTGCCTCACATTTAATCCTCTGGGGTCGGGGGGATTAGGCCTGGGCCTTGGCTGGCTGGACACCGCCCCCCCCCCCCCCGCCCCCTCCCCCCAAGCAGGGCTGGTGTCACCCAGGAGGGCAACTTCAGGAAACAAATAAACGAACCAAGTCTATGTGATTTGGAGCCGGTGAAGTTCTGTGCCTTTTCTCACCATCTATTTTCTCTACCGGGCTCTGATAAACTGCTGTGCAGGGAGTGCTCTCACTAACAGATGCTGGGGTGCAAGTAGGCTGCCTATAGAACCCCTAGAAAACTAGGTAAGTAAGAAAATACAAGGTTCCCTCTCCCTCCTTCCTGCTTTAAGCACAACCCCCCAACATTTCATAAAGGAGAAGCTGCGGAGCCCTTCTTTCCCTGTGCGCTGGGCCACGTGCTCCCTGGACTTGCCGGCTTCAGGCAGGTGGAGGAAGAGGACACGCGCCCGGCAAGGAACTTGGAAACGTGGAGTCGGTTCTGTTCCGCTCTGACTAGCCGTGCAATGCATGCAAGCTCTTCAGCAACGTCTAGACTTCCGTTTGTATTTTTTAAGCCATGAAAGGTGGATAATAACATCTACCTTGTTCTCAAAGTTGTTGAATAGATCGAATACAGTAATATTTGAAGGCACTTTCCAAAATTAAGATATAAGAGTCATTTCCCACTGGCACGGCTCAGTGGTTGAGCATCCACTTATGATCCAGGTCACGGTTCGATTCCTGGTCAGGGCACAGGCCTGGATTGTGGGCTCGATCCCCAGTGTGGGGCGTGCAGAAAGCAGCCAGTCAATGCTTCTCCCTCATTATTGATGTTTCTGCCTCTCTCTCCCTCTCCCTTCCTCTCTGAAATCAATAAAAATATATTTATTTTAAAAAGATGTAAGAGTAATAAAGCTTGGTATGGCCCACAAGATGTGTCTAGTCCACGATGAGATAAAGGAGCTGGCCCCAATGTCAGCTGTGTCACCGTGCACTATGTATTCAGCCGGCCTTTCTTTTTCCTTTTCTTTTTGGTGGTAGGACTTTCTCAATGAAGGAAGCAGAGCGTAGATTTACGTCCAGGAGTAGGCGCCTTACCCCACTGCGGACAGGTGACCATGACTTTGATCGTCACCGTCACCACTGAAACCACCTTCACTTACATCGTCCCTCTTGAGCGTCACTGCCACCATGTAGGCCTTTTGATTATTTCCCCCCTTTGTGGATAAATAAGCCAGTTCTCTGGGAGGCCAAGTGCCTTATCCGATGTCACCTAGTCAATGGAACAGCCGCTGGCCCGAGCCTGGCCTTCTGCCTCCAGATCCCAGCTTCTTCCAGCGGGGCCTGCGCTTCTAACACTTCCATGTGTCTGAGAGCACTCGAGGTCTTGTTAAAATGCAGATCCTGACCCAGAAGCTCTAGGGGGACCCAAGATTCTGCGTTCCTAACAAGCTCCCCGGTGATGCTGATGCTGATGGTCTGAGAGCCACACTTTGAGGATCATGGTCCCAAAGCACTCAGGGCCCAGGGAGGTGCCAGGCCTGAGGGCCTCAGAGCAGGACCATGACTGTGTGAGCACATGTCCACCCAGCCCCAGAGCAGATGGCATAAGGCATATGGGCCCCCACCCTGCCAGCATGCTTCGTGCGGTCCCAGAGAACTGAGTCTCTCCTGCCAGCCACGGTCTTACTGGAGAAACCAACATTTCTGATTCTGCCAGGATCACTGATGAGAAAATAGGAAAAGGCGGGGGGGGGGGGGGGGTGGGCCTGACCAATACAGTTTTATAGCACTGGGGGACAGGGGCAGAGCCATCTGCCAAGTGGGTTTTCATGGAGAAATGAAAAGTTGCAACTTACCCAAAAAATGAAATTGAATTAAAAAATCATTCCCTTTAAATAATTATGTAAGGTAATTCATTAGAGTGTTTCTCCTTTTTAATTTGATTATGTTATGAGAAACATTAAATTCTTCTTTGTAGGTTGTTTTCCCATGACAAGATGGCATTTTGATATAATAAAGGTAATTAAACAAAATGAATTTTGTACTATATCAAAAGAGAGCGAAGAAAAGAGGTGTGAGAGATCACTCTCTCTACGGTGAGTGTCGGGGAATGTCTGCTCAGTACAGCTGTCAGGGTGAGCTGGGAGGAGGCCGCTGAACACCTAGCTGGGTGCCTGGCCCACAGCAGGCAGTCACTACATAAAAGCAACGATGACTAGGACTTCTGTTCCTGCACAAAGGACAGTAACTGGAGCAATTGGAAGTCTATTCATGGAAGTATGTTAGGAGTCCCAGGCTCTTGGGCAGCTGTGGATGTCACACTGGCAAGGATAGTACCCTGTCCCGCCAAAGGGCAAGCGGGCCCTGGAGGTGGCTCTGGCTGCCAGGTGACCGAGGTTAAAGCTGAGATACAAATGCCAGTCTCAAAAACAGGACTGCTCCTCTGAGCTTTCCCGAAACCAGGACTGAAGGGAATGAATGACCTGTAGGTGACAAGGACAAGGAGTAAGGAGGCAGGAGAGTCAGGGAGAGGTCAGGGAGGGTGAGGTGCCAGGCAAAGGCTCTGCTTTCCCCAGGAAATGAGCTCATCCAAAGGCGTGCCCGCTGGAGAGAGAGCTGCCGAAATGTTAGAACAACATTAGCATCAAAATTAGAAAGGGGAGGGTTTGGTTTGGGTGCAGAGAGATTTGCATGAGAAATTCTACAAAATTGCCAGACGACTTGGTAAACTATTTTTTGCCATGGAAACAAAACCCATCTGTACAGTGTTTGTGCTTGGATAAATCTCTCTTTAAATACCACGAACCTGGCTCGGGTTTCTTTGCTACAAGGAGGGGGTGGGAGGAGGAGGGGAGCCCAGCTTTTTATTTTTAGACGCAGGAGTAAGTCACATCATAGCAGGGCCGCATGCTCTGTCTACACAGTGACGTGGGCTTTGCTACAACAGCGGCGGGGACGGGAGCCCAAGGAGACAGGGGCACCTGGGAGACACTGCCCGCAGACAGGGAGGCTGTAAAATGCAGAGGAGCATCCATTCTGAAGAGGGAAGGCAAACGGCAAGCCCGCACTGATCCTCCCTGACTGCCCTGCGTCCCCACGAAGTCGGCAGGTGTCAGCTGGACCCGCACACCAACGCACCTGACAGCCCACTCCTGCGGCTTGGCTGAGCTCTGGGGTTTGCTCCCCCAGAAATTATCCCTCCGAGTCTCGGCCGCCCTACCGGCTGGCGGCTGGCGAGCTCCAGAATGCAGGGACTGCCTGTGTCCTTACCCAAGCCCTGCTCCCTCGCCTGGTCCCTCCTCCTAGAGCGGCCACCAGCCCCACAGCGACCCTCTCCTCCCAGACAACCACTGCACACCCTCTCGTCCCACAGGGGGCAGCCTGTCCCCAAAAAATGATCCTCTGTCCAGCTTCCTCCCAACACCTTGGATCACCCCACCCCCACCCGCCAATCTGGTCTTACATAAGCCAGCCTGTCAGCTCCCTTTCCTCCCTTCCCTTAGGTGGCCAGGAGGCTGCTGCCCTGAGCTGGCGTTTCAGAGGCTGCAGGAGGCCGGCACACTGAACATGCGTCTACATGTGACATACATGGCTGTGCCTCGTTTAAAAACACCACCACCTAAAAGTCCGAACTCACAAGAGGAATAGCTTGCGGGGAGGAAGGGATATTCACATTCAAAATGGGTCCCTTTCTTCAAGGTTCCGGCAAGTTCACTCACAGCCCCGCATAGTTCTCAACATGCGGTCATTGCGCTGGAGCGAGACTGGCGGGGACGGACCCCACGTGGAGGCGCCTGTGCGTGCTGACCTTGGACGGCCCACGTGCAAAACTCAGCGGACACTCAGCGCTTCGGGGACACGTTATGGTGTAAAAAGAATCCACCTCTGTGAGGCAGCCTGATGCTAAGAAGTGTTTCCCACTTCCCACCCACTCCTGGTCCCCAGACAGCGGCAACTATACTGCAGGGAAGAGCTGAGAAAGGGGGGCGAGATTTCTGAGGCAAAAATAAAAGCAAAACCCCCGAGCCCTCTGGCTGCTTCTGGAACAGCCCTCCCGGGAGGAAGGCAGGCAGCTGCGCTCCGGGCCCTGCTGCGGGGACCGGGGAGGCTTACCCAAGCAGGACTGTGTGGGGAGCCGCCCCGCGGGAGCAGCAGCTTGACGATGTCCAGGTGGTTGTGATGGACGGCCACGTGCAGGGGAGTCAGGCCGTTCTGCGGGGGGAGCGGGGACGACAGAGAGAACAGCCTTCACTCAGTGGACTTTCTTCTTAGAGATCCCCTTAGCTACAGCAGCACCATGCTGGGGTCCACGTCACTTCTTTTGTGCAGGTAAAATCTGGTTAAAATCATTCCGGAACGCCCTGGCTCGTTTGCTCAATGGTTAGAGCACTGGCCCATGGACCAAAGCAGTGGCCGGCAAACTGCGGCTCGCGAGCCACATGCGGCTCTTGGGCCCCTTGAGTGTGGCTCTTCCACAAAAGACCACGGCCTGGGCGAGTGTATTTTGAAGAAGTGGCGTTAGAAGAAGTTTAAGTTTAAAAAATTTGGCTCTCAAAAGAAATGTCAATCGTTGTACTGTTGATATTTGGCTCTGTTGACTAATGAGTTTGCCGACCACTGGACCAAAGGATTGTAGGTTTGATTGCCGGTCAAGGGCACATACCTGGGTCAGGGCGTGTGTGGGAGGCAGCCAATCAAGGTGTCTCTCCCTTTCTCTTTCCTTCCCTCCCTCCCATCCCCTCACTCTAAAAAAAAATCAATGGGGCAAATAAAATACTCCTGTGTGGATTAACAACAACAACACAATCATTCCAGAACCAATCTTGATCAGAAGTCACTAAGGGCATAAGCAGCCGGACCCAGGGCCACCTCCTCACTCCTGCTGGGCCCGATGCGGCAGCACCATCAGCACACTCGCTCCAAGAAGCCCACCGGGTCTTTCTAGAAGGTCAAGGCCTTTGACAGAAAGACCAGTCTTCCTAAAGGTCATTCTCTCTGGATAGCTGCCCATTGAGAAGATGGAGAAGATGGGCTTAGGCAAGTGGTGCCCTTCACAAGTAGTGAGTTTACCTTTTGCTCCGGCTTCTAGCCCGAGAGAGGGAGGCGAGGGCACACTCACCTTTCCGGCCGCATTAGGGTGTGCGTCCCGCTCCAGCAGCACCTCTGCCACCCGAGCCTTCCCGTACTTGGCCGCCACATGGAGAGGGGTAAATCCTTTCTGAGGAGAAACACAGGCTGTCAGAGCCACGGGAGCCACAGCCGTCCTCCCTGGAGCAAGGGCCAGGGCAGAGGAGGTGTCCCCCCTTAACAAGCGTGGAGACGCCTGTCAAATAAAGGACCCCGAATTTCTGATCCCTCCGAGAGGCCACAGGAATCGCAGGTTTCCTCCCCCACCCCCAGCCCGCCCTTCTCGTAGTGAGCAGAAAACCATCTTTTGTTGTGATTTGACCGTTAGCTTGTTGAAGGCAGGGGCTGAGTCTTACTCCCAATATCCCAAAACCTGCTGGTTTGTCTAGAGGAGGTGCTGAGCCAATAGCGATTGTGAGATAAATGCATGAAGGTCGAGTGGGTGAATGGGAAACTACAGTCCACCCCGTTTCTGGGGCAGAACCATGACATAGCAGGCTCCCAAATGATGGCCAGTCCTGTGGGTGCTGGCCCAGCCCTCCCCCCGCTGCCTCTACCCCCTGTTTACAGCACAATTAAGGCAACACAGAGGGTCAGGAGGGAATGCCCCTCCCTTGCCCCCAGGCCCAGCAGTGAGTGGCCTGGGGTAGTCACCGCTAGAGAACAGGAGGAGGAGGCTGTACCTTGGTCATGCATGCCTGGGACGCTTCCTTTTCCAGAAGGGCCAGAGCCGTCTCCACGTGGCCCTCTCGAGCTGCAATGTGCAGGGGGGTGTGCCCGGCAGTGGTGGCCAGGTTGGGGTTGGCACTGTTTTCTAGCAGGAGCTTCACCATGTTTGTATGGCCAATGCGAGCTGCACAGTGAAGGGGGGTCTGGTCATCCTGGAACCCAGAGTGGAAAAGAAGAAGAGGGGATACCAAGGTTAACTAATCCAACGCTCCATCTTACAAAGAAGGGAGGTGATGCCCAGAGAGTTAAGTGACTTTCTCAAGGTCACACAGCTAGTTACATAGAGAGGTGGCATCCAAATCACCTCTTTGAGTTATAGAAACTGATATGCTATCTCCTATTTAATCCTTACAACCACCTCTCAAGTTAGTAGTTATTTCTACCTACTTGCCCCTAGGCTCAGCCTTCCCATCTGTGAAGTGGGAATAATAATATCAACCTCCTAGGACTATGGTTAGGATCAAGCAGCATGTGGATAAGATGTTTCACACAGTGTTTGGGAGGTGATACGCTCTCAACAAGTTGTAGTGATGATTACCGTGTTCAGCCCAATCTGAGTGGACCTCATCTATCTCTTTGACACTGCTTTGGGTTTCTCTATGCCAAGGGTCATTAGAGTCTAAACTTCTGAAGGGGAAACATGACATCTTCACCCCATCCCAACCCTTCCTGTTCATGCCTGATGCTGAAGGGGTTCAGTGGGTGAGGTCTCTGTGTTGTTGGGCCCAGCTGTGGGGGGGTGGGGGGAGCCTCCCTCACGTGGCCCAACCAGAAACCAGAGTCTTAACTCTAAGCAGAGCTTCTGCCACCTGTGGGGTAGGGAAGTCTGGTCTTGGCCAAAGCCAAACAACCTCCTGACTCAGCAGCTAGTCTTAGTCTTCACCCACCAGCCCCTCAACATGCCTCTTACAACAAGGGGGAGGCGTCCGTTTTTAGATCAAGTCATTCCTGACTGGTTTTCACTGGCAACACTTTCTTTAAAAAGTCACTTCTCTTCTTATACCACGACTGTAACCACCCTGAAACCCTTTCAGCCCAATAAGCACTGCAGGCCAGGCACGCTCCTGGACTTGCATCATCCTGAAGACACGTAGCTCTGAGCAAACCCGTCTCTGGCCTTGTCAGGACCCCTGCCAAGCAGGACTGAGTGTTTAGTGTGATGGCCACGGGAACGTCAAGGAATC
>NC_137079.1:26069249-26247351 GCF_951640355.1 Cnephaeus nilssonii
GTGTGTCCGCGGCCCTCTCCTGGGGCCAGTGTGTCCGCGGCCCCTGAGCTCTTGGTGTCAAGAAAAGAGCCCTTGCTGTCCCCACGGGCTTACCACATTGGAGACGTTGGGCGATGCCCCCCGCTGCAGGAGGTTCTTCACGATGGGCAGGTGCCCCATGAAGGAGGCCACGTGGAGAGGGGTCAGGCCAGACTGGAACAGAAAAGAGGAGTGAGAAGAGAGAGGACCTCCCCACTCCTCCAAGGAAGAGACAGCCAGATGGCGCTAAGGCTTTCCTGCCTCCACCTGCTCTAGACTAGTTTTCCAAGAAAAGGGAGTCAGATGGGATGGGTTCATGTCCAGGAAAATGGCTGGAGGGAAACCATCACTCACTACAGGATGATTCTGCCCACTGTTACAACTCAAAGAACTGCATCTGATCTTGGAAAGCTCCCTGAGACTTGACACAGGTTCCCTTGTCTCGGTCACCCCCCGTATGCTCCTTGGAGCAGTCTAGACTTGCACGCACACGCACACTCCTGTGGCCACTCACGGCTACACAGGACAACTCTCCAGGAGGCTACGGGAGGAAACCATCGGGGGAGGCCACCCGCTCACCTGCGGAGTTTCTCCTACCTCGGTGACAGCGTCGATGGAGGCTCCCGTCTTCAGCAGCAGCTCCATGACCCGGATATGGTTCTTCTTGCAGGCGATGTGTAAGGGGGTGAAGCCATTCTGCAGCCCCACACAAAGGGAGACAGACAAGCGGGCGCTCACACGCCAGCCCAAGGGGCACCCAGACCGCCTTGTTGAGTGAGAGGCAGCCTCTGCCCCAGCCTGTCAGCAACCTCCCACAGACCAGAGCGTCATCGACTGCAAATCACTGCAGAGGCAGGTGGCGCTCACTGTCGGCACCAGGCACGTTCCTGAGCGTGTTGTCTATAAACCTTTTCTGGAAATGTAATCATATTCTTGGATGCACTAAAAGAGCCTGCTGTTTAA
The DNA here is from genome assembly GCF_951640355.1 of Cnephaeus nilssonii. Taxonomy (NCBI): domain Eukaryota; kingdom Metazoa; phylum Chordata; class Mammalia; order Chiroptera; family Vespertilionidae; genus Cnephaeus; species Cnephaeus nilssonii. The sequence goes on from NC_137079.1 coordinate 26,070,231, forward strand.
AGTTTCCTCAAGGGGAAATTTACACGAAAGAGTGTGTTTGCGAAGCCAATCATGTTCCCTCTTCCCAGAGACTGATGCTCATGTTTAGCAAAACGAATTTCTGTGCATCAGCTCTGCCCTACAGTGATATGCTAGAGCGTAAACTCCACCAGGGCAGGGATATTTGCTTGCTTGTTTTTGTCTGTTCGCTGGTGTTTTTCGGTGCTTTATCCCCCTAGGGCAGTGGTTCTCAAAGTGTGTGTGTGAGGGTGTCCCCCCGCCCCCACCCCGGGGACATGAGGCAATGTCTGGAGAGGTTTTGATTGTCACCACTGAGGAGACATGCTCTTAGCACCTAGCAGGTAGAGGCCAGGGGTGCTGCTACACATCCTATAGTGCACAGGGCAGCCCCCCTGCCACAAAAAGCATCAGGCTCAAAATGTCAACAGTGCTGAGGCTGAGAAACTCCGACCACCTGGAACAGTGCCTGGCACATGGTACGAGCTTGATGAGTTTTCTGAATGAATGATTGAACCATCCTTGCAGTCTCTGGAGGCTACTCTGCCTTCCAAATTCTCTCCCTCTGGAGAGGGGTCCTGGGCAGGCTCTGGGCAGAGCTCCGGCCCCCCAGGTCCCTGAACCACCTAGGAGGGGATTAGCTTTAGGCCTGAACTCACCTCTGCACGAGCAGCATGAACACTCTGCAGAGGAAGGATGCGTACTTAGCCCAGGCCATTTACTCACCCACAAAGCATATAAAGCCAGGCAGTCTCTAAGGCAGGGGTCCTCAAACTTTTTAAACAGGGGGCCAGTTCACTGTCCCTCAGACTGTTGGAGGGCCGGACTATAGTTTTAAAAAAACTATGAACAAATTCCTATGCACACTGCACATATCTTATTTTGAAGTAAAAAACAAAATGGCAAAAACACCTGCATGTGGCACATGGGCCACAGTTTGAGGACGCCTGCTCTAAGGAATCACCGTCCCTCGGCCCAGCTCAGATGGAGTGGCACCCCCAGCCCAGGTGCAAACCATGAACTCTGCTTCCTGAGTCAGGGCTCCTGGGCCCAAAGCCTCCCCTGATCTCAGCCTGTTCCTGGGGCTGCCGTCAGCAGGGGTCACTGTCCTGCCTGTGCACCGCCATGCCCCGTGCGCACGCACTGACACCTTCCCAGTCAGTGCCCCTCAGCCGAGCAGCTCTGGTCCTGCCTCCCTTGGTCCTTGCCCCCCTGGCATCTTCTCCACCAGCCTCCCACTCACCAGGGCTCTGGAGTTTGGTTTGGCCCCTTTATCCAAAAGGACCTTGGCCACTCTGTGATGGCCACAGTGGGCTGCCACGTGGAGAGGGGTCAGGTGATCCAGCGTGATGTCGTCTATCTCTGCGTTGTATTGCAATAGAAGTCGAACACAGTCAAGGTGGTCTCCCTGAGCCGCCATGTGAATTGGGGACAAGCCGTTCTGGGTGGAGAGGGAAGAAAACAATCACAAAGGCTTCTGGAGACAGAACACGGCCATTCAGGGCAACGACTCCAACCTCACTTCCTGCTTCTTCCCCACACGATGCTGCGTGTGGAAACAGGGTCACTGTAGGTGCAGTTCGTTAAGATGAGGTCATTAGTGTGGGGCCTATTCCAGTTTGACTGCTGTCCTTATAAAAAAGAGAAATTTGGCTTGGCTGGTGTGCCTCAGTGATTGAGCATCAACCCATGCACCAGGAGGTCATGGTTCGATTACCGCTCAGGGCACATACCTGGGTTGTGGGCTCGATCCCCAGTGGAGGGAAGAGGGGCAAGGTGTGCAGGGGGCAGTTGATCAATGATTCTCTCTAATCATTGATGTTTCTCTCTCTGTCTCCCCCTCTCCCTTCCTTCTGAAATCAATAAAAACTTTTTCTTTTTTAAGGAGAAATTTTACACAGACATATACACAGGGAGAACACTGTGTAAAGATGAGGAAGAGATCTCGGTGATGCTTCTACAAGCCAGAGACTCCCCGCAAACCACGAGAAACCGGGGGCGGGGGGTGGGGGGGAGAGGATGGGGCCAGGAGCAGATTCTCCCTCACAGCCACAGAGGAGCCAACCCTGCTGACCTTGACCTCCAGACTGTGCGACAATAACCTTCTGTGGTTTAAGGCCCCCCGCCCAGGGCATGGCACTTTGTTATAGCAGCCCCAGCAAACCAACACACTTCATTCCACTCACTGCATTTTAAACAGGTCATACCATATTTCCCAATTGAAAAGAAGGACATTCTCAGTAAAGAATTTTCATGACCATCTTTTTTAGGTCCCATTTTAATAATCTAGATAATATAAGAGCATTACTAACTTAGGACATTTATGAGTTTTAAAAACAGGCCCTCTGTGGAAACATGTTGAGAATTTCCTGACCTAATAAGTGGTAGTAGCAATTATACCTCCACTTCTCTGAGGACTTCTGCTTTTACATGTACTTTCAAAGATGTTATTTCATGTAATCATCCCTGAGACCCTGGAAGAGAGGAGGAGAGCTCTCCAGATGAAGAAACGGAGGCACACAGGGAGTAAGAGGCATGCTCAAAGGGGCACAGTAGCACAGCAGCCTTGGACGGAGGATTAAATGAGATATAAACTTGCTTAGTAGAGGATACCTTCACCCAACACACACACACACACACACACACACACACACACACACACACACGCCAGCTTGGTGCTATGAATCATGACCCAAATTATAGAGAGCTCTGTAGAATACTCACATGATCATTTGTCAGGAAATAAATTGCCTTGCGTGGTTAAGAACTGTGCTACAACTTTATGACATAGATCTTCTCACAGAAAACCTCCAGAGTGGCCACACTGGGCCTGGTTTCTGCCTCACTATTCTAAACTCACATCCTTTAAATTCACCCCAAAGAATGGGGAACGGGGCCTGGTGGGCAACACTGGGTGGTCTGACAGCGTTAGCCCCAGGAAGACTCAAGACCTGCTATGAGAACTGACGGATGGGCCTTGGCTCTGGTCCCTAATGGACACTGAAAAGAACCGCTTTGTTTTCTTTTTAACTTTACTCCAGCCTGGCCCGGCTCTGAAGACTTTTCCAAGGGTTAGCTCCTGTCTTTTCTGGAGCCAGGGTGAAATATACAAGGGTTGATCTAAAGCTATGGACAATTGCAGCCTGGGGGTCAAATCTGGCCTGTTGGCTGTGTTTGTAAATAAAGTTTTATTGGAACACGGCTGCTAGTTTGCATATTATCATCCATGGTTGCTTTCCTGCTCTAATGGTGGAATTGAGTCATTGAGACAGAGACCATGGCCTGTAAAGCCTGAAAATATTTACTATCTGGCCCTTAGAGAAAATTTTGCTGACCCCGATCAAGATAATCATTAGGGCTATAGAGAGTGCCTCCTATGCAACAGGCATTGGGGCGGTCACGCACTCTGGCTCAGTTAGCAGTATTAGGATCCCAGGCTGGCCTGGCCTGGAGCCCCGTCTACAAGATACTCCTCGTGGAAAGGAGGCACGCACCTTGGTTTTGGCTTGGATGGGTGCCCCGTGGTCCAGCAGGATCTCTGAGATTCGCACGTGCCCATTCCGAGCTGCACAGTGGAGAGGTGTCAATTCATCCTTTAAAAAACAGAGTCACAAAGAGAAAGCCCCAAAGGCACCTATCAGAGGCCGTTGGAGAGAAGGCTGCCCCAGCATCATTCCCACCGCAGGAGCACGATGCCTCCTTAAGGACCAGCTTGACTCCATTACTGTCTTGTTAAATTCTCCTGCTGCCCCCTGTCTCCCGTGGTGCGCTGCTCCCGGAGGCTGCAGGCCCACCACCAGCTCATCACCGAGACCCACCACCCCGGGTTAGACTCTGGAAGGTAGAATCCCTCCCCTGGCCTTGCCACGGGGCCCACTGGCACCCACCTTGGTCCTTGTTTCTATCTGGGCCCCGCGGTCCAGCAGGAGCCGCACCATGATCACGTTCCCCCTGCGGGAGGCGATGTGCAGTGGCGTGATGCCGTTCTGGAGGGAGAATAGGACCAGTCAGGGCGTGCATCCTCCTGGGGAAAGCAGCTGCTCCCTACCCTATCCCTCCTGCCCCCGGCCCCGCCCCGCAACGGCAGCAGAACTAACAGCCACATTAAGCCTACTGTGAGGATATTTCTTGCCAGAGAAAGATTCAAAACCTGTATTATTGTTGTTAATCACAGCACGCTGGCCAAGGCCAGGTCTCCCAGAGTCAGCACACAGAGAAAGCAAACCAGTCCCACCCTCCAGGATTTCCCCCTCTAGAAGGGGCACAGGGAGACTGAGGGGCATGTGAGTAGAAACCTACCGAGGAGCCACAGCCCCTCCTGCAATCGGGGGAATTCATGCTGCCATAGGAGAGAGGTGGGAGCATCTAGACTCTAGGCCCCCCGAGCCCTGGCCCACCAGAGAGCTCACCTGTGGCGTGAAGTTGACACTGGCTCCCCGGTTGAGGAGTAACTGGGCCACGTTGAGGTTCTCATAGTGAGCTGCGATGTGGAGGGGGGTAAATCCTGTCTGGGGCACAACAGAGTGGGGACATCTTGTCACGTGCCATGTACTGTCATTTCTATCTCAGCATCAGCCCAGGGATTCCAACAACGCTGGCCGGGCCAGAGGACCCCACACATCAAGCAGAGTTAGGCTGATGAGCACATTTGCCGGAGGGGTCGAGAGAGTCTATGACAGGTTACATTCAAAATCCAGGTGAAAATTATTTGCAAAGCTATGTGCACCCCTAAATTCATTGCAGCATTATTCCTGGGGGCCAAGACATAGAAACAACCAAAGTGTCCTTCATAGATCACTGGATGAAGAAGATGTGCTACATATATACAGTGGAATACTACTCCGCCATAAGAAAAGATGAGATATTTCCATTTGCGACAACATGAATGGACCTTGAGAATATCGTGCTAAGCAAAAAGGCAGAAAAGGTTAAGAACCATCTGATTTCACTCATATTTGGGGTATAAAACTGTAAGCAACAAGTAAACAAACAAAAATAAATAAACAAAAACTCAGAGACACAGACAAGAGTATGGTGGTTACCAGAGGGAAAGGGGGTGAGGGAGTAGTAAAGGGTACCGGGAACCAAATATATGGTGATGGAAGATGATTTGACTTTGGGTGGTAGGCACACAAAGCAATACACAGATATCATGTATCATAGAAATGTACACTTGAAACCTACATAATCTTCTTAACCATGTCACCCCAATAAATTTAAAAAAAAACAAAAAACTTACCACCATACAAAAACCTAAAAGATAAAAAGCTAGCCTGGCCAGTGTGGCTCAGGGATTGAGTGTTGACTCGTGAACCAGGAGGTCACGGTTCGATTCCCTGTCAGGGCACATGCCCAGGTTGCATTAGGAGGTGTGCAGGAGACAGCAGATCAATGATTCTCTCTCATGATTGATGTTTCTATCCCTCTCTCCCTTTCCCTTCATCTCTCTGAAATCAATAAAAACATATTTTTTTTAAAAAATAGGTATGGCCCCCGCGTGACCCACATTCCTTGTTCTGTGGTTCACACGGACAAACCATGGACTAGGATTGCCTCCAACTCTGTGGGCCCTTTCATCTGAGTGCTTTCTTACGAAGAGATTTTAATTCATGAGTCTGAAGTGGGATTGGGTCCACGATCTCAGTTCTAGGGATGTTTCAGCCCCCTTACAGGGTATAATGACTCAGCTGGCTAGTCAAACGCAGACCTCCGACCCCTTGGTGGGTCTATTGCCATCTTTCTGTTCCATAACCTCAGACCCTACCTACTCAGTCAGCACTTTTCCAGACCAAACCTACGGACCATGGGGTGAGGGGCCTCTAAGAATAACCCAAATGCAAGTCAATTCCCACAGCAAGAGAAGAAATGAGCCACCTAAACTTACAGAGAGTGGGTCAGCAGTGACTCAAAACGTCAGACAGCATGTCCAGATGGCTAGCTGTGCAGGCCCCCCCGGATGACCCTCCACGGTCTCCTCTCCGCATGTGGGGTCACTCCCTCCCTCCACCAGGGGGCAGCCAGGAAAACAATATTCTAGAACAGTGGTCAGCAAACTGCAGCTCTCGAGCAACATGCGGCTCTTTGGCCCCTTGAGTGTGGCTCTTCCACAAAATACCACATGCGGGCGCGCACGTACAGTGCGATTGAAACTTCGTGGCCCATGCACAGAAGTCGGTTTTCAGTTCTCAAAAGAAATTTCAATCGTTGTACTGTTGATATTTGGCTCTGTTGACTAATGAGTTTGCCGACCACGGTTCTAGAACACCACCTGCTGGGATTCCAAAGTTTCACTCTGGCGGAGACCCAGCCTGCCCACCTGGACACTTTCGGGATGGGCGGGAGCAACAGAAACCTTCCCTGCTCCACACCAAGCACATTCTCCTCAGTGTCCACCAGGGGTTTACAGTGGGGCTCCTAGATGTCCTAGTGGGGGCCTGAAGTCACCGTGGGGCTGGTGCTCCGTGTAACGGCTAGCACCACCTCTGGTCTGGGGGAGCTGCCTCTGTAACCTGTAGGTCTCCATGGTCCAGGCTCTAGACTTCTCCTGTCCTCCGTCGGGCTGCCCTCACCTTGGAAAGCACGTCCGGGTTGGGGTCATTCTGCAGAAGCACCGCAGCCGTCCGGGTGTCGTCGTTGCGGGCCGCGATATGCAGGGCAGGGAGGCGCACCTTCCCCTTCGTCCCGTAGTTGATGAGGTGTGCCACCACGTTCTCGTGGCCCTGCTGCAGAGCCACGGCGAGAGGGGTGAAGCCGTCCTGGCCAGAGGGGAGGAGGAAAGGTCGATTTGCTCTGACTGTGGCCGACCCCCGGCTGGCCTCAGGCAGGACCCACGTGACCACACCTCAGGGCTCTTGCTCATAACAGGCCCTCGGCCTCCAGTCCTCTGCTCTTCAAACCCTCCCACCCTCCTCTAAGTCCCACGTCAATGCCACCTCCTCCTTGAAGCCTTTCTTGACCCAACTCTCCTCTGCAACCTCACAGAACCTACAGTCGTTCTTCTTAAGCACTGACTTACTTTGCCTTTATAATTGGTTCCCAGTCTGAGTGCTATGAGAAGCATTTGTTTATTTTCCTACCTCTTCTCATCGCATCTACTGGTGCCAGGACAGTGCCTTAAACATGGTGAATGAGTATTCACTTATTTATTTCACGAAAATTAATGAACACCTACTAAAAGCTAGAAACCATGTCAGGCACTGAGAATTTAATTGTGAGCTACTGTTATTCATTCCCCCCAGTTGTACACTGGGACCCCATGAACTGGCGAAGCAGAATGATAACAGAGTCATGTAATCGTTAAGTCTTTACAGCAATAAGGTGCAAGAGAAGCCTTAGCGTCAGGTTCAACGTCATCGTTTCATCAATGACGAAATTCAGGATCAGAGTTAATTAACTTGTCGAGGGTGCACCGTGGACTCATGGCAAGAGACTTTCTCATTAAGGTCCAAAGCAGACCTGTCAATCATACACAGCTGCCCCACCCCCACCCCTGTCCCGCCTTCAGTGTCGGTTATAGTGGAAGCGACATGTTAGACTCTGATGTCATTTCTCTGCTATGTGCCTGGGCATTCCTCAAGACCCATGGCTCTGTCTCTTACTGCCTTGCAGAGCCAACAGCAGCCAGGAGGAGTGCAGGGATCTGAAGGTCAAGAGCGCTCAATGACACCACATTGATCAGGACACAGGCTGCACCTCCAGCCGGGCCTCAGGAACACATGACCCGCAACCATGTCCGACCCCTGGAGACTTCTGGCGGTGAGGCCATTTCCCAAGGTACTTACTTCTGTGGCTACATTCTGGTTAGCTCCATTCTCCAGTAAGAACTTCACCACTTCCAAGTGATTCTCTTGTGCTGCCATGTACAGGGGTGTGAAGCCTTTCTGTAAACCAAGAGAAAAAGTCATTGCACGTCACCCACAACAGTGAGAGATGCTAAAACCAGTGCAAAAATCTCTACACTGGAGGACAGCACTCTCACACCCTGTTTTCACCTAGCCCACAGAGCAATATCCCCACCCGTATCTCCACGTCTAAAAACTCACTGCCTTTTGAAATGGCCCATTGGGATGATTACAAAAGACCACAAGGTGGGGGCGACACTCCATGGAAGTCTGTTTCTGCCCCTCGTCTCCGTCCATCAGCCTCTCCCACACACTTCTCTATTTTCACATGTCCCAGTCCCCATACACAGCTTCTCTCCCCAAATGGGTCACAACTAAATATACGATTTGGCTGGTTTACTGAACAGGGACGAGGTCCACCATGACCAACCACATCATGCTTAGAATGTGTAGAAGTGTGAAAAAATACTAAAGATATTACTTCTTTAATTATACTAAAGATAATACTTCTTCGTTGCTTGGAGACATATCACTAGCAAATCTAGACTTAGCTGTGCAGTGTGTGCAGCCCAGTAGCCAATGTGCCCGCGGTGTAACAGACACACAGGTGAAGAAGGAAAGAGCGCCCTCTAGTGCAGGGACCGGAGAGAGCCACACCTGGGACTGGGCGTTGACATTGGCGCCATAATTGACGAGCTCCCGGACCACCTCGTCCTGACCAGCGAGGGCGGCGATGTGCAGAGCCGTGTTCCCTTTCTGAAACACACGGGGAGGGAGAAGAGGAGGTTTCCCACCATGCCTTCATACGTGACTGTTAAAGGTACAGGAACAGGGATGCTGTTTGGGGGTGCGCAGTGGCTTTCTTTAAGGTCAAAGGGCGTAGACAACACACATGACCCACCATCCATCTTGAGATAGTGCTGAAAGCACAAGAGGGACATTCTTCCTGTTCTCCGTGAAAAACTAATGTCAAAGAATAAGAAAGTCAAATGACTTCTCAACACTGATCGGCTGCCGGCAGGTGCAGCGTCGTGTCACCTGCTAACAGCCAGCCTTCTCAGGACCCACCCTGAAGGTGTGCCAGGCACGCGGCCTCCTCTGGACTTCCAGCGCCTCCCGACCTGTAACTGCAGGACAATGGGCTCTGCGGAAAAGGAGGCCAGAAGATCCTACTGGCTCAGCACCCCGGATGCTGTGACCCACCAAGCGAAAGCTGGGCCAACGTGGACAGAGGGAGTGAGAGAGGAAGGGAGGGAGTAAAGTGTCAAACAGAATAAAAGGGGTAGAAATATCTAAAGGAGTTGGGGGATAATAAAATGAGCCATATCGAGGAAAAGAAGAAAAACATGAAAGTCCATGGGGAAAAATAAATAGAAAAAAACCTGACAAAGGAAAATACAAAAAAAAGATTACTTGAAACGTTAATAAGTACATGTTATGAGCAAGCGTTCACCAAATAAGAGAGAAAAGCTGGAAAGAACAGACAGTAGAAGAAAGTGAGATACACAATGGTTTTAAAGTCAACGTTTTAAAAGCTAAGACCCGACAACCGAGACTAAGAAACCAGTGGGGTTCTGAGGAGGCGAGTGGAACACCCAGGTTTTCTGGTCGGGATTCTTCCAGGTATTTCACAGGAATTCCTGGACGGCCTTCGGGTCCAGAAGGCTCTGTGGGTTCCAGAATGCCAGCCTCCCTGCCTGGCTTCTTCCTGCCTGGATGTCCTGGGGCTGGAGCGTCAGCGCTTTCTCCAAGGATGACTCACCTACGTGTCCCCACTGGCACCCATGCTCGGCGAGAGGCAGGCAGGACAGGCCCTGCTTAACAACCTCTGTCAAATAGATGGCGGCGGGGGGGGGGGGGCGGGAGGGGGACAGGACCACAGCTGGACCCTTCTGTCCCTCCACTACTTCAGAACAGAGATCTCAAACGACCTCATTTTTCCTGGTTCAGGTGGTGTCGAGTTTTTAACTACGCTAGTCTGTCCGTCTCAGGAAACTCATGCCCTAGAAGCAGGGACTTCAGACCGCTGCAAGCACTTTGGCCAGCCGTCTCCTGGGAGAGAAGGGTCCTCGTCCAGGTGGAACTGAGCTGCCTGGGGCCTAAGCTCTGTGGCCACCCAGTCACCGCTGCCCCAAGCGCCCCCAGGTGGGTGAGGCGGCCCCACCACAGGTGCCCTGGGGTCCGGGAGGGGCTCAGATCTTTGCCTCTGAAACGAGGCCTCCACCAGGCAGGAGGGTCCTGCTGGGTGCTTCCCGAACTTGTCTTTCTGCTCTCTCCTTAAGTCTCATTTGAAAACAAGAGAGTTCTTCCTCAGATATCCATCAGAGAGTAAGTGCCAGAAGCGACTGTATAGATGCTAATCAATCCTGTTTCATAGACGTCCACAGAGCCCACGTTCAGAAGCACTTGGGTCCTACTCGCTCGCTGTACGAAGTGGGGCAGGACTGTTGGCACCAGAACCTCCTCTAGAAACCGGGACTCCGAACTCCAAGCCTCCCCTTTAGAGGAAGGAGGCGCCCTGTGTCCATGCATTCGTTGGTCACTGGCTGGGCACGTGTGTGTCGGGCACTAGGTCAGGCATGGAGGGGCAGAGATGACCGAGTCTCGGGCTCCTCGCCCTCAGGAAGCTGTGTTAGAAGTTTCTTTCATCTGCCCCTGCCCGCCAGAAATCACTACTCCAGAGCTGCCGGTCTACACCATGAAGGGGAGCTGGTTAGACGGGGACCCTGGCTGTGGATCTTGGCCCACGTCATCTTCGAGATGGGGGCTGAGGGCAGCACTGGGGACAAATAAAAGCCGAGGGAAGACCCTGGGAAGCAGCCACTGCCCCCCCCCCCGCCCCCATCTGTGCACACACAGTAAGGCTCAAGAAGGCCCCCTTGCTCTGGGTCAGGAGTCACGGGGGGGCGGGGTGCCTCTGTGTTCCCTGCCCCTCCCTCATATGAAGGAGCACACCCCTGAGGAGCAGGAAGAAAGGCTCAGCTATACTTGCCCCACCCAGACCCACCATCTCCATGTCCAGGGCGCCCAGGAGCCAGGGGACGGGAGGCCGGCTGCAGGCGGTCTGGGTGGGTGAGTGGAGGGACCGAAGCTGCTCCCGTGCACCTCCAGCCTGGACGCTGAGCTCCGGCCTCGGAGCGGTGCAGGTGGCAGGATGCGGGGAGAAGGCATTTGTCTTGTGCTTTTAAAATTCCTAAGCCCAGTTTAGAAAACTCTATCAGTTTTAGCTTCTTATTCTTTTCTAGACCTTTCTCGGGCTTGCGAGGCCCGTGACAATCCCCCAATCTGCATGACTGTCTCAGCCCAAGGTTTCAGTTTCACCTCTCCCCCCTCCCTCTGGATGGCCTTCGGAAACCACGCTGACTGATACCATTTCTATAAATAACAACGACACGCCGAGGGTTCGCTTGCAAGATAACAAATAAAGGGGGGAAATTCGGAAAGAGCCAAAGTGCTGAAGCACAGCGTTTTTGCAGCTCCTGGGGGGATGCCAGGGAAGACAGGCTGCGCCGGCCCACACAGATGGCACGCTGCTTGCAGCCAGGTGAGCGAGAGCGTCGGGAGAGAGCGCAGTTGCCCCCCCCCCCTCCCCGCCCACAGCAGGAGCAGGGCAGAAACTGTGGGTGTTTGTCGTGGCCTTAGAGAAAAGTGCCCGCACACATTCAGGAAGAGCAGCTCTGTCTGTTTCACCTGTGAGATCTTTCCACCTCCGGGAAATGACATGAAAATTACAGAATGTTATCTCAGGAGATGATTCTACCTTCATAATATTTGGGTAGTTCACTTTGTAACCATAAATTATGTCTGTTCTCTGCACAGTGCTCTTCTGGGTCTCTGCTGGAGAGGCGGCAAAGCGTTTGCTGCGTGGGACTGAAAGGGAGGCCGATGTGAGACCACATTGAATCAATAGCAGATGGAAGACGAGAGGCTGGAGGGGTAAGCCCAAGAGAAACACCACGGGAAACGACAGAGGAAGGAAGGGAAGAGGAAACAGGACTCGAGTTAGTAAATCAGAGGCAACTTTTTTTTGCTTAGTTTCGTGTTTCAGTACTGGCTGCATCCTGCTTACTGAACAGATATGATGTATGTATATTAGAAATAAAACTGAGTTTGCAACCTGTAGATGCATTCGTCTCATGACTTTGGTTTCTGGACTGAAGCCACCGGTGTTTATAATCTATGGCTATGGAGAGGCACAGACGCGGTGAGAGGTGTGACTCAGCCCCTGCCGGGTGCCTCCTGGGAAGAGAGAAGGCTGTGCAAGGCCATCAGTCAGGAGAGGAGACAGCCTGGGGCTGACAGACAGACGAAGACTTGCTGAAGAAGGGTAGGCGAGAGGGATCTGGACTCTTCCGCAGCCCTCAGTGCCAGGCATTTCGTAGACTGCTCTATCTCATTTCATTCTCACGCCAATCCTGCAACTGAGCATTAGACTCTCCATTTTACAGATGAGGAGACGGAGGCTTTTCACGGACTAGGTTGCTCAAGGTCACAGAGTAGGCTGCTCAAGGTCACAGAGTAGGTTGCTTAAGGTCACGGAGTAGGAAGTATCTCAGGATGCGGACCCAGGGCACCTGACCGTGGGGCTCACGGTGCTCTTAGTCCCCGTATTCGAGCCAAGGACCCTGAGGAAGCAGGAAGCCACCAGAGCATGGGGTTTATTTTTAGATTGATAGTCTATGATCCGGATAAAGTAAAGGCCTACTGAATCTTTGCAGAAACAGGGGCCTGTGACTTCAGGGACTCACAGAACCGGGAAATGACTGGAAAGACAAGAGAACATCAGAAGGATGCAAACATGGGCTCATGAAGGGCTGTTTTCCATGCCAGGATGACACCTGAAGGACCCACACATTTGAATTGTCAATGTAAAGCTTCCTCACCCCCCATGAGACATACCTTGGTTGTGGTTTCTAGAATGATCTCTTTGTGCAGAAGTTCAACCACCATCTTCACGTGGCCTTCTTTCGAGGCCAGGTGCAAGCCGTTCAGCCCATTCTGTAAAGAGCAGAGAGGCAGGGAGGGTGTGGTTAGTGGGACTGTGCATCCTGCGTGTCCTGCTGTTCCGAGCGGCTGGGACAGGGCCCCTTCCTTGCGAAGGGCGGAAGGGGAGAGCTGGAGGGGCCCTGAGTGGTATCAGCTTAGGCCACGCAGGGCCGGGCCAGCCTCTGCGAGCAGCTCTTCTGGAAGAGCATCAGATAACAGGGGAGCAGGGAAAGAGGGGATAACAACAAGACCACCACCCCCTCGATACGAATTGAGTGTGGGAAGCTCTCACAAAGCCAATGGATGACCTTGAAATTCAGATCTTGCCCAGGCTTTAGGCATCCACTTAATCGAAACGGTATTAACTTCAACCCCCTTGTTCATTCATTTTCACGGCAGCAACCAGGAAAAGGAAAGAGGCAATACCAGTGCACCCTAAACAGGTGTAGAGCTAGATGTCCATTGAATAAAAATAATACATTTTGAAAGAAGGTCATATGAAAACTAAATGCCACCAACCACCTACCTCAAAGAAAGAATTAGTATGGAAATCGCTTCTTTGCCACCTTGCCATTCAAATGTGACCAAAGCTGGCAGTTACATTGTAGGGAAAAGGAAAAAAAAAATGGAGCAACCGTTTTCCATGCCCAATCACCAGGCCACCAGGAGCTCTCGGGAACCAAGGGAAGTTTCAGCTCTACCTGGGGACGCTACTGCTGCGCCTGGAGAAAGCATCCTGGCCCAAGTGCTCCTATCCCTCTCCTGCTTCCTGGTCTTCAGAGACACGCCCTTCGATGCTTCCAAACTCTCCGGCCAAAGCTGACTTCAAAGAGTGCTACTTAGAGCCACAAATTATTCTGACAACATGACGGAACTAATTCCAATGAACTAAATTTCATTTCCAACGGATGAGTAGATCTTGGCTCCACAGAGAAAATGGTTTTAGTCACGAAGCAATCTCCATCCTGACATGTGTGCCTTGCTCCTCTCCTGCTCCTTCCCCATCAACAGTTCTCACCTCTTCTCCCATCCCTCCTTCCTTCTCCTGTTTTGGTCAACTATGTTCTAGCATGTTCCTTTCCGGGGGGTGCCCCAGAAGACAGAGCCTGGCCACCAAGGTGGAGGGGCTTGGCTCCTGATGGTGTAATCTGAGGGGTCCCTTACTCACCTATCTTCAAATATCTCCACAGCCCCATCATGGGTTCCTGAAACTACTATTCTCCCTTTGTGTCAGGGCATCGTTTCCAGGAGATTCCTGTTAAAACCAAATATTCTACCTGGGGATGGTAGTGCACTGGCCCTTAACAAATTAGTCCCATTGCTTTGCTAAAACCAGCAGAGGAAAGGAATGAGGAATTGCTGAAGCAGAGACCAGGACAGGTGCCCTATGATGGGAGAATGGAAGGTGTTTACAACTCTCTTTGCCTAGGATCCTCGGACAGGGTAGCTATAACAGGTGCCCTGGATGCCAACGAAAAGAGTGGGCTCCGAAGGGAACTTTACCTACTTTCTATTTAGATCAGACTTCACCCCAGTGGGCCAAATCTTTTTGCACATCAGCACCGCCAGCCTCACCAAGGTGTGTGGGGGTGAGGGGCAAGAGGTGGGGGTGGGTGATGAGAGGACGCCTTCACCTAATAGTTCCCCCTGCCAATATCTGCAAATTGGATTTCCTCCTCTTGTAGATTCCAAACACCATTACACATAGGGTCCAAAGCGGTGTGAATTATTCACACCCCAGTGAGAATAAGCTTATCAGATTAAGTCTCGGTCAAAGCCAGTTTGATAATAGAAAGGGAGAAAGTGATTGAAGGCAAGACAGCAATCTGTTAGGACAGGAATCTGGGGAAGCGGGGAGACCATTGGGCTGAAGGAAACCAGTTCCCCTCAAATCAATTTGCAAAACACAAATTCACTGAAAAGCAATTTGTCAAGTGACTGTGCTCTGGACGCCACTTCTCCAGCTCTGTGTCCTTAACTAGCCTGCCAGCACTGCCACCGCCACCACCACTGCCCCCCCTGCTCCACTCCCCCCCCCCCACTCCTCACGCAGGTCTGCACTGGAGTTTCTCCCTTCCCGAGTACTGCGATCTGCAAAGCGCCTTATCTAGACGGTTCTGGCGCTGAGCACAGCATTCTGTGATTACGTGGGAATTGGGGTGGCGTTTTCTCGCTGCGGGAGCCTGGGCAGCTGCTGCAGGAGGCTTATCGCAGGGGACTCAGCTGTGGCAGCAGCGAGTGTGGCGGGTGGGTGCTGATGGCGGGGGTGGGGTGGGGTGGGGTGGGGTAGGGGAGTTCTCGTGCTCACTTGCACAGCACAATTACTTTCCATGAGCATTCTTGGTCGTGAATGCCTCAAAGGAGGGAGACTGGCAAATCTAGAAGGAAAGCACCTCCGGTTTACTGCTACTGCTCCGGGAGGCCGGCCGTGGTATCTGGAGCCAGTGTCAGGATCTCACTCAGGGGCTTCTAGACAGACAGTCTATGCAGAGCATGCTAGAGAGAAAGGGATAGTAGAGGCCCTGGATGCTGGGGAATCAAGGACCAGAGTAGTCAAATGATTAGCTAAGGTCACACAGCCTTTATAGGGCACAGCCACATATAGAACCAAGCTGGATTTCCCAGGAAAAAAGAGGGTTGGGGTCCCCCCCCCTCAGGAACAGGTATGTTTCTTTTTATCAGATGATGAAAGCATGTTTCCCCTTTTTTATTACCAGGCAGCTGCATCTCTCACAGTTTCACTCAGCTCCCATCCGGTCCTGGCTCAATGTTCTCGTTCTTCTTTATGGTTTTAAAATGTTCTCACTTTATTTTTCACTTGTTTGTTTTCAACAGAGTCACCCTCAGTTACTTTCAAGTCTGACTGTGGTGATCCGAATCCAACGCCCTCATCAGAGCCACAGAACGAGCCCACCTTGGCCCAGCTACGACAGGTGTGTAAGGCCCAGGGATTTGATGCAGACAGTCACACAGGAGCACGGTTATGACAAACATCTGTCTCAACTACAGCGTAGTCACAGCAGGCACCTCATGCTGAGCATTTCCTTAGTCTGATTCAGCAAATGTTTACTGAGAATCTGCTTCTGTGCCTGGCACCAGGCTAGAGATGAATAAAACACAAACTCTTAGCTTGAAAGAACTCACTTTAGTAGAGGAAACAGATGCATTAAAAATAAATGCGAAACCATGTGAAAATGCCCCAGATGGCACGCATAAGCCTAGAAGTCGCACAGAGGAGAAAGAAGCTGCTCTGTCAAGGAGCTCGGGAAAGCTTCGCGGAGGCTGTACGAGGCAGCCTCTACACAGCCAGGGCTGCAAGTTCATGAACAGTGGCAACATGCGAAGCCGTGCCCAAGTTTAGATTCTAAACCCACCGGGTAAAATTTTAGAAACTATGCTCCCAGCCTCATAAGTGCCTTCCTCTTTCTTCCAGGAAGCATCTGAATTCAAGGGATGCCCAGCATCCCAACCTACTGTAGCGAGTTTTCTCCAGCAACTGGCCTCAGCAGGAAGCTGGCTGGCCACCATCCAGTAGCCGACACCACAGAATGCCTGAAAACTAACATACTGCACATGTACACAGAGGGGCTTGTACAATTATCTTATTAGATGCATAGCTGGTCTATACAGGAGACCACTTATGGTACCAAAGGAGTGTTTCGCGGATAAATACTATATTTAATGCTTTATTTTTTAAGCGAATTTTTTATTGCTAAAATAAGAAGGGGGACAGGGGTACAAGCTCTGTGAGCTATTTGCTCTTAGCTATAACCATAAACAGAAGGTGAACTATAATGTGGCACCCCTTCAAAGCCAGGATCCATGTGTCTTGTTTTAGTTAAATTAAGTTGTTTGTTAAAAGGCAGGCTGCTGAGTCTTGCTTTGTATCTTTTCATCTACGCTATATACTAGTAATCTTCACAGCCATTCCTCTTGACACCAAATGGCAGACAGACTGCTGGCGGGGGCTAAGGGGACATGGAACCACACATATCTTCCCCCCCCCCCAAATAATTGGAGGATAAGCAAGAAGGAGGTAGAGGAATATGAGAGTAAATGCTTCAGCTAAATTGGAAGCAGGGGAGCAAAGTGAAAATTACTTGTGGCCATTTTTTAACCACATGCCTTTCTCAGAAAAACACCAGCTTGTCAGATTCCTCTTCCTAAAGATGCCTCCTTCTGGGTCTCCAATTACAGATATTAGACTAGGTGATAGTGTCCCACAGTTCTTGGCTGCTCTGTTCTACATTTCTTTCCCCACTCTTTTTTATATTTTTTTTCAATTTTGATCATTTATATTGACTTATTTTCAAAATCTTTGATTCTTTCCTCAGCTATGAGCTTTTGAAGAAATTCCTCATCACCAAGGAAGTGGTTTTATTTTAGTTCTAGCAATTTGTTTGACTCTTTCTTATTGTTTTTATTTCTCTTCTGAAATTCCCCATCTGTTCATGAATGTTGTCCACTTTCCCCATTATATCCTTTAACATATTAATCACAGTTATTTTAAAGTCCATCTCATAGTTCCAATATCTAGATCATCTCTGAGCCTGGTTCTATTGATTGTTTTGTCTCTTGACAATAATTTTTTTTCATATGTGTGTGTGTTGTAATTTTTAATTGCATGCCAGACATTATGTGTAGAAAGAGCAATAGACACTGAAGTAAATAGCATTCACTCATAGAAATGGACATGCCTCTTCTTTTGTGAAGTTTTAGTATAGCAGGGGGTGGGGTAAGGGTGGGGGAGCTGAATCAATCTAATCAAGAGTTGACCTAGGTCTGGGTTTTGTTATTACCTTTAGTATACCACAGTCTTCAAATTCCTCTAGAGGTAGGCTGCTGTTACCTTGAGCTTAGAGGAGGAGCTGGGTGACAGGGTTTTTCTGTGTTCTCAGTCTCCCCTCAGCTTCCAGCTATCCCTGCATGCCTGTGCCTCAAAACGGGGTCTTTCTCCATGTTCTCGCCCCTCTCCCCGCAGGGGCATGCTCTTCCTTGTTACAAGATGCTGAGCATGTGGGGGAGTACAGAAGTTCCTTTTAGTCCTGGTCCAGCTTCAGTCAGGCAGGCTGTGTGCCTGGAATTTGGATTATTTTTGTTTGTTTTAGCATTCCTTCCCCTTATTTTTACACTTAGTCTTGGGTGGAAGTTTATTGCTCTCCCTCCAGTAATAACAGAGGAATAAGGTCTCCTTGTTGGTGTAGGATCCTGGTTCAGGATTGTTTCCTGCCCTTGGCCAGGAGTAGAGGGTTTTGCCTCTACTTTTCCCCGGGCAGCCCTGGATCTCTGCCTGTGACCTGGGGCAGGACTGTTTCCTCCCTTCCCCAGGGCAGAGGAGTTTGTTTCTATTCCATCCCATGGAGAATGAATTTTTGCCTGTGGTCTGAAGGTGAGAGGGTGTGCTTTTGCTTCACATGAAGGGAGAGTCTAGAGAAGCGGGCAAAGCTTTGTCTGTTAATCACACACACACACACACACACACACACACACACACACACACACACTCGTGCGCACCTCTGCCTCTCTCCTCCACAGTCAACAAGGGAGGCTCTCTCTGGTATCCTGACTTATCCCTATATTTCTCATGAGCACCTCATGGAGGCCTGTGGAGAAAATCTTCTCACAGACACACTGGACCACACTGGCCTCTAAGAATTTGTTTTGATTTTAGCTTGTATGGTCACCACCTCTTCCTTCTATTCTCTGCCAAAGATGAAACTGTGGCCCTCTCCTTGGAGGGACCTCTTGTCCCTCCTTGGAATCCAGTTAACTTGGTGGCCCTACTACCACAGCCCTCTGATAGGAACGGGAAAAATTATAATTTTGTACAACATCCAGCCTTTTCTCATCCGTAGGGTGGGAGCAATGTTCTTGGAAGCTTTTTACCTCCTACATACTCCTCACACTGAGCCTCTGAGGCTCACTAGCCCCACATGATCTCATTCCACCTGGTTCTAATACAGCGGACAATCCTTTAAGGTTCCTTTTTTTTTTTGGCAAAAATATTCATGCCAAGCACACACACCTGGAATTCTTCATCTGCCTTTGCTCTTTTTCAGGTAAAATGTCAATGTAGAGGATTTGCCTGAGAAGCAATCTGTCTGGTGGGAGTCGCAGGCGATCTCAGCCAGGCGGTGTTTGTTTTAACATTTTTCAAAAGAAGAAAAAAGTCATATTCAGCCTGAATGATTTAATTTGGAGTATTTTCTTGTACCAACTGTGAGAAATTCCATTGGCAAAATACACAATTCCAGACATTTGTTCTCAGCAAATCATTCTTCTGTTTAGCATCTGATTGCCCCAATTACACTAATTGATTTCTAAATGTACAAATACAGTAGACATGTCATAGGAAATTTAACTCTTATCCTGTCCACAGCAGAGGACAGTTTCAAATAGAAAGGATGTGGTACCCTAAGATCCTACATCTCTTTGAAAATTGCAAGAACATTTCAAAAGCTGGTGCTTACATTCTTGGGCAGACAAACAGCCCTTGCATTGCAATTCTCACAGGCATTTATTTTACCTGCAAGCACAGCCTCCATAGACTGGCAGCTTCAAGCTGTGTCCTGAGGTCTCAAGGCTCACCTGCCCCCTCCCACCCTACACCCCTGACATTCATGATTTCAGTCCGCTACCCGCTTTCTTGAGTTAAGCAGGGCATTTCCAGAAGGCTAAAGGTAACGTGCTAATGGAGTATTAGAAAGTAGGACCTTTTTCTTCATAGACTACCATGTTACTGGTTCAGTTTATCAGATTAGTTGGTTGCTATCTAGCCAGTCTCGGAGGCACGGGAGCACTGGAAAAGATGTTTCAATGGAGAAGGAAAGGACTAGAGTCCTGGAAAGAATAAGCCAAGAGCAGTGGCAGAGAAAGCCAAGAAGTCTGAGGACCCAAGGGTGAACAAAGAGAGGTAACTCTGCCTTCATGCGACACTTCACTTTACCCATGTGGTCGGTAAAGAACCAATCAGAAGATCGAGGATGTATATGTGGAAATGTGTAGGTTTTTATATTTAATCTCCCACTTTGCTACTCAATCTGGATTCTCTTTTAGTTTGTTATATCTGCTGAGAGAAGATAAGTATCATACTCTATGTTACAGACATTTAATTCCCCAAGTAACAACCAGCCCGTACCTTTGTGACCTCTAGCTTTGCTCTATTATTGGTTTCTATTTGTGAAGCAACACCACTTACATTATATATTTGCAAGTCTACAGCCCTGAAACAGAATAGCAAATAAGAATTAAGCACAGTTTATGAAGAAAAAAAAGAAAGAACTGAAAGGTTTCTGAATCCTTTCAAATCCTGAAACTGATGGAAAAGAGAGAAACAATAAGGGAAGAAAAAAGGCAAAGACCATGGAAACCAAGGAAGGCAAAGGAGATGATGAACAAACAAGAGATGATGAGAAAGGAAAGAGGGAGTGACCATCACTATGGGTTGACTAGATGAGGAAATGAATTAAGCAGCTAGCAAAAACACTACTACACCAATATAAATTTTGATTTCTTTCCCCAAGTTGCCTGCACTAGATTTTCAGCCAAAACAGAAATGAAATCAAAAGTGAATGAGAGTTTTCCACCTTTTCCTCTCTTCCTTTCCTTCCCTCCCTCCCACTCCCAGCTCAGGGATGTGGGCATCTGAGGAAGCAGGGCTGTGAACCAGGGGGTTCCCTGCAGAGGCTGGGGCAGAAGTATGTCTGGTGTGTGAGCAAGAGGAGGGCTACTCTGGTGTGGTTTGGATATTGTAAATGAATACGTACAGGATGATGCGAATTAGTAGGAATCAGGTTTCTCACTGTTGGTAGGGACTCACAAACCTGGAAAGAGGGAAGGCTAGAAAGAAACCTGAGGTGTCAGACTAGAATGGGAAGTATTGGCATGCTGCCATGGATGTTTAAAATGCATGTGCCTAGATAGATGTAGAAATAGTTACAGATGTGTGCGTACACGCAGGCACATGCAGCAACCGGCAGCAATGGGCACATCGAGTGACCAGATTTTGGTGTCTAAATATCATCCTCCACTGAAAGGAACCTTGGGAAAATGGCCGATCCAGGGTTGGGGCAGGGAAAGTACAAAACAGCCCTGGGACAACTTGTGCCAAAAAGTAAGAACATGCTCCAAGAATGTTGAAGACGCATCAAAGAACAAAGAAGCCAGATGATCAAAAGGGCTCCTATTGGCTTAATTAAGCTTTGAACATCAAAATGAAAAATATGAGATTACTACCCAACAAATAAAGTAAAAACCTATGAGTCTGTACAGGTAGAAATAAATAATGGGGCGGGGGGAGACCCACAACGAATCAATGAGGGAGGAGGAAAAGCTTATCCTTTAGTAGAATGCCAGCTAATAAATGTAGAATAAGTGACAGAGATGGAGAATCACTCTTTGGAATTTCATAGTGGCAGTTAATACGGGTAGAAGACAAATGTATGCCAAGGCTGGTGGCTGGAAATTTGATGAGGAACAGGGTATTGGCATTACATCAGAATATTCCCTACACACATACACACCCAACAAAATACTGATAAACTACAAAGGGAAAAAATCAGTAATTGTGCAGTAGAAAAACCTGGCAGACACCAACTTCACTAGGTGATCAGGGTTAATATCAGGAGGGGTAGAAAGGTAGCATAATTTCTGGGGTATTCCTACCAGAAAGGCACTGCCTTAGTTGGGTCATAAGGAAACATCAGCAGACACAGTTGAGGTTCAAATTACGGAATGGAAGACTGTCATAAACATGAGAGACAGGCAAAGGCTGGGGAAGTGTTTCATACCGAAGGAAACTAATGAGACATGACAACTGAGTACAGTGTGTTCTAGATAGACTCCTGCAACAGAGAGGCTTAGAGATGGAGACGGAGACGGAGACGGAGACGGAGACAGAGACAGAGACAGAGACAGAGACAGAGATAGAGATAGAGATAGAGATAGAAATAGAAGGAGAGTTTAAGGGGGAAGAATGAAGGGGAAAGAATGGAGCGAGGGAGAAAGGGAGGGAGGGAGAGGGAGAGGGAGAACAATCTCTCATGTGGGACAGTTGGCAAATGTTAATGGAGTCTTGGATGGTTGTGTTAATCAATGTTGATTTCCTGATCGGAAGGCTAGTAGGATAGTTATGTGGGAAAGTGTCCTTACTTTTGGGTGGTGCACACTGAAATGTTTAGGGTGATGGGGAATTATATCATATATAGTATATATCAGTGGTCGGCAAACTTCGGTTCGCGAGCCAAATGCGGCTTGCGAGCCGTGGTTTGCCGCTCTGTTGACTAATGAGTTTGCTGACCACTGGTATATATTCTAGATAGAGATAGATAGATGATAGATAGATAGATAGATAGATAGATAGATAGATAGATAGATAGAACAAATGCAGTAAAATGGTAACAGAATCTGGGTGAAAGAGATGTGGGAGTTCTTTGTACTGTTCTTGCAACATTTTTATATGTTTGAAACTAATTAAATTTTTAAAGAAGAAAGTGGAGGTAGAGAGTAGTGGTGGAAGAGGCAGAGGCAGGGTGTACCTCTGGGCTCTGGCTAGGGCAGTAGAGGATGGTGGCCGTCAGGGTTTCTGCTTGTCTCAGGACTCGGAGCCAAAGTGAGGAGCTGAGCAGACATGCCTCATGTCAGATGGAGAGGTGCAAGCCTTACCGGAGTTCAGAGATTATTCCAGGATGAAAACCCTGGAGTGCCACCAAACGGTGACAGGAGAGCAGCCTACAGCCCCACGTGGGAACCAGCTGATGGGGAAGCCTCTCTCGAGGGCAGGTGTCGGGTTCTACAGGGCCATCCCACCTGCAGCCTCTTTCTCACCCAGATACGGCTGGCTCCACAGACGCTGCTTGGTGGGCTAGGTCTGCTAAACATATATGATTCTGGGAGCTAATGGATCAGAAGCCAGATGGACTGGAGCAACTGCCATAACCCTGGTGGAAAAGCATAACTTACCTCCTCTGCCAACCTGCCTCTTATCCAGGGATGGGGAAAACAGAATAAGAAAGGAAACAGAGAGGAAAGGACGAACTTGGAAAGAAAGAGGTGATGCAGATGGAAAGGAACAAGACTAGATCCAAGCACTTCCCCTCCTTTGTTTTATTGCGATCTAAATTTAGACCCATCCAGGTAGCTCTTAAGACTCCTAGTTTACTAGATATTTTTATGAGGAGGAAAGACACTCTAATCCTTTTCGTTGTCTATTTTTAAAAAAAGAAAGGAACCCACACTATTCCGGAGCTGTGCAAGGAGATGAATCAACCCCGGATCACCTTCTCTCTACTCTCAGTTAAAAAACCTGCGCAGCCTCCACGCTCTGCGAAGTGCCAGGGCTCAGAGCAGATCAGCTGCAGGGCTTGGGGCCCTTTGGGAGACTGGAGGAGGAAGTGTGAGCTCAAGTTAATGAGAGAACGGGACTTTGAAATTCAGCTCAGCAGCTAAGAATATCTCCTATGGACTAGAAACAGTTTCTATGTCCGAGATCTTGGCATTCCTCTAGGAGAAAAGGAGCCAGACCTTCAGAAGCAGGGCAGTGGGGTTTGGGGCAAAGCACATTAGATAAGGAATTGAGGCCTTTAAACTGTCCTTCTGACCAGTCCTCCTCACTTCATCTCCCCGGGCTTCAATCTTTATATCTTCAAAGTATTAGAACTGCTCTATCTCCTAGCTTCCTCTTCACAATTCCAGAATAAAACAATGTAACGGCTCCCAGGAACCAATTAAGATATGCTTGTAGAGATGCATAGGAAAAGGTCTGACAAGATTCACACCCCACTGTTCACAGAGATTTGGGGTGCAGGGGAAGACTTAAGACTTACAGAAGACTGTATATTTCTGTATAGTATGAATTTTAAAATAACCATCATTGTTTAATTTTCTTGTTAAATTTAAAAAATCACAAAACAATTAAGATCAGGGACATGATTGCAAAAAATGACCAAAAAAAAAATTGTATCAAGGAATTCACAAATTCACAATCCAATGTAAATAATCCCAGGCAAACGTACATGCGTGGTCCATTCCGATCAGAAAGAGTGGGAACTGGGTTTAACATTTCCTCTAATAACGAGCGAGGCAAATCTTCCTCCAAGGCCCAGGTCAAATGTCATTTTTCTCTGGGACATTTCCTGTCCCTCTCTCTTCGGCACACCATACCCTATTTCCAGCCCCCCAAAAGTGAACTGTTCTCTCGACCATGTTCCCATGACACTCGGTGATAACTCTAGCAAGGTCCCTTATTAAGTGGAATTGCATTTATCTGCCCTTGTGTCTGCATCTTTCAATGGATAGGCTTTTTGAGGTTCTATTATCTCGTCTTTGTATCTTAGGTCGTAGCATGGGGCCTGGCACACAGTGCATGGTTCCTAAGAGTCTGCGGAACTGGATGCACATTCGTACAGCCTGACACACACACAGCACGATCTTTCTTAGTCTCCCAGGAAGAGGCATATCAGTAGTCTCAGGTCTCCACACTGTAAATTGACAGCAATCAAACCATAAAGGGGAGTGTGTGGGGGTGCCGGGGGAGGTGCACTTTCCTTGCAATGAAGCATCATTCTTGAGGATGCTCTTCACACGTTTCCTCATCCCTAGGATCCCAGAGATGTCCCCACTGTCATTACAAATGGACGTCTTCGTGTAACTGAATTGGTCATTTAACTCTTCCTTCACCATGAAGAAGGGGAAAGGAAACCAATTCAAGGGAAGTGGCTCAGGGGAATAAAAGGCTCTGCTGCAAGTCCCAAGTCCACCTGTAGGGTGCAGTGTAGAGACTCAGGCTGGGAGTTGGCAGACCGAGACTCAGACTCTAATTCAGGAAGACTCTTCAGCTCTTCGCCTCTCAAGTCTCGCTGGCCTCACTTGTCCTGCTTCTGCTCTGTCCACCTCACAGGGTGATGTGAGCACTAAAGGTGGTCGTGCCTGGGGAAGGGCTCAGGAAAGCAGAGATACTGAAGAACTGGAATCTGTGATTATTAAACACCCTGACTCATGACTCATGACAAGCAATCAACTTACTTTAAAACTGTAAATTGGCCATTATAACTAGCAAGATGAACATCAGTTTGTTTCTGCTGAAATGCAGAAGTAATTTACCTATTTAAAATAATTCAGGAGATGGAGGTTTTTAAGTTCCAACTTTTTCACTAATACCTTTTCTGGGAAGAACTTCAGAACCCATGGTACCAGACATGGGCATCTATTTGTTTCTCTTGTTTAACTCCCCACCACGGACCACCACTTTCCCATGGGGGGAGAAGGCGGGCGGCTGCAATAATATACTCTTCTCTCTCCTTCATTGCTACCCCAGAGCCTCAACAAGGCAGTAAGTGAAGGCTTAGTATTAACATATCATATTAGGAAGGCTTTCTGTGTGAATTTGGGGGTACAGGTAAAATTAGAAAACTATGTAGTTGAATGCCTTTTCTACACTTACCAATAGTTCCCAAGAGAAAGAAGATGACAGAGAAAAGTAACAGGTTCTCTATCTACACTGACCTTGACATAACCTTTGTAGCCTTTCATCCTCACCCTTTTTCATTTCATTTACCCCTACTTTGCTGTCTGTGAACTTCACTGCTCCTGCCTTGGCAATCTATTCCTTCTGCTGCCTTTTCCTTTCCCCAATTCTCCACCCAGCAAACTCATGCTCTTCCTTCAAAACCCTTCTCTGCGATATCAACATTTTAGCCACTAACCCCAGACCAGAAGCAATGAGAGAGCAGGCACTGGGACTCACTCAGCTTTGAGCAGCCAGCACATGGCATATTCAAGCAGCTGAATACATAGTTGTTGAATCAATGGATACAGGAATGAAAACATTATCTGTGCTTGTTCTGCATGGCGCTTACAACACTGAGTTTGTAACCTTCTGTATACAAGCTGGACTTCTTTACGTACCTCTGAGTTCTTTGGGAGCAGGGGATAAATGAATTTAGTCTCTAGCAAGGTGCTTCGGTCCTTGTGAGTGCTCCACACATGTTTGTGGAATAAATAAATGAACAGAGGAAGTTTTAGGTGATCTTCTCAAGCCCGTCTCATCAAACCCAGAGTCATAAAGCTCAGATGATACTCAGAAGTAACCTCTAGACCTCAGCTTTCTGAGATGCACAATGAGAGAGTTGAATGCCATGACCTCTAAGCGCTGAGACTCTATAATTTGGAAAGGGAGCAATTATCACAATCACCAGAGCCTCAGAAATCCTGATCAAAAGACTGGGCATTTGGTTTCTGTAGAAAAGACTACTCTGCAGCAGAAACTATTGCTACAGGTGCTCCATTTATTAGAAATGCCCAAAACCCTTTACCTTCAAGATCAACAAGTACCCAGTAGGGGTGGGTGCATGTGGGAACTTAGGGAACGTCAGTGGGACTAGCATGGCTTCGCATGCTTTCACTGGCTGTGTTTTAGCACTGGAAGTGGTTTATGTTTTTGTGAATGTTCAGCTGCTCGAGCTTCTGGATACTGCAGTAAATATTGCCACATACTTGACGAGCGGGGCTAGTGCCAGAATCAGAACCACAGAGTCATTATCCTATGAATGACTATTTCACAACACTCCTAAAAGTGGTAGTGCTTAGAGCAATCCTCCGCGGGCTACGCGTCAAGTACATAAACTCTAATCATTAGTGGTTATGGCAGGCTTAACATCTACTGACTGCATGGATGAGCACCTACTATGTGCCAGGCAGAATCCTGAAAAAGAGCATTGAATAAAATAAAGCCCTTTCCCCTTGAGGTGCCTGCATTTTAGTGGGAAAAGACGCAGAAAAAAAAATGGAGAGGAACGCAGATGCATCCTAAGTCAGGTAGCAATAAGTACTATGGAGAGAATGAGACAGGCTGTAGGGATGGAGGAGCCTGGGATGCTCCAAAGGGCTCGCCCGATGCCAACACTGCAGACAACAAGGCTTCTCTTTTTGGCATGAACGTTCTCCTGGAGCCTCAAATAACGTTCTTATGAGGAAGGCCAAGTGAGCCTGTGTTTGCTAGCATTATAAGAATAGAACAGAAAACTAAAATAATTAAGGTATTTTTTTTTTGCTCCTGGAGTTACAGCTGGTGGTTCCCAGTGAAGCATCTAATTTGACCCAACATTTCTAGGAGTTCAGGAGAACAGAGCCCCTGAGCATTCTCCTCTTGTTCTCTTTTTATGGGGGGCTAACTGGTAAATGTGTAAGATCCATTAGTTCACTGCAGAAAGCATTTTTTAAATTGCTATGGCTTCCAGAAAAATATTTTGATTTGATTAAGTAATGTAGCAATAATTCTGGAAATGGAACATACGAAGCTGATATTGGAATGTGCGTAATTATGAAGCTATTTATTCAAACAAATCTTGAGCATGTACTCTATGACAGACCCTAATCTGGGTGCCGTGAGGAATAAGCAGCCATGGACTTCACCTTCAGGTGGCTTAGCATCTACTAGGACAGGTAACATGTGCTCAACATTCCCATGCTGCATTGAGCTGCAAGAGAGGTGCTGATCAATTGCAGAGGCAGAGATGACTCCAGGCTCTGGGGATCAGAAACGTCTTCCACAATGGATTGTGAGCTGAGATTTGAATGAATCATCCCATTGTACATGGTTCTTGCAGTGGCAAGAATGACATGGTCTCAGGCTGAGTAGAGAGCCCCTGGCCCCTACATAGCCTCGTGGTGTGTGTGTGCTGAGACCGCCGTAGCCAGGGTGACAACACAGCAAACCCAGGGAGGCAAGTCTTCTGGCTTCACCACCTCCAGTGTCCCTACTTATTCAAAGCCATCACTTGGATCTACCTGGTCCACTGCCTCAGCCTCCTGACCAGTCTCCCTGCTTCTGTCCCTGTGCCCCAAGTCTATTCTCCACACAGCACCTGGGATGATCATTTAAAAACTTACATCAGACTGAACCTCTCTTGTGTAAAACCTTCCAGTGGCTTTCCATCACCCTTACAGTGGAATCCAAGTCTTCACTATGGCCCGTAAGCTCTTCAAGATTTGGCTCTGGAAATTTCTCCCACCTCCGTGCCCACCGCTTCTCCCCTGAATCACTCCCCTGCAGCCACACTGTCCTTCTTGCTGTCCCCCCAAACAAACCAAGCTTACGTCTGCTCCCAGAGCCTTTGCACATGCTTTCCCCTCTTCCAGGAATGCTTTTCCCCAGAAACCACTTGGTCTTATTTACTTCTCTTGGTCTCTCAGAAGCCGTGCCCTTAGAGAGACCTTCCTTAACCACCTCATCTAAAATACCTTTCTCCTCCATGGTGCTTCTCATTAGCTGACATACATTTGTTCATTTTCTCGGTTATGTCTGTCTTCTTTACCAGCATATAACTGCCACGAGAGCACAGACTTGGTCTGTTTTGTCTGTCTTGCTCAGTGCCTGGAATAGTACCTGGCACAGAGTAGGTGTTTAATAAATACATATGGAATGATCCCACAAAGGCACTGGTGGGATTATATTCAGCATGCTCTCATCCCAGTTTTCATCAGCCAACGCCAGCATTTGACTTCCTCGAATGCTGAATGGCTTCCAAATCTCTATCTTTATCTATTCCAGGCTCAAATATCCAATTGCTTACTATATATCAGTCTTCACGTCAATGCCTCAAAGACTCCTTAGGAGGATCTCCACACAACCCTGTCCTTATCCCCTCACCCCATTTCCACACACTGGGTCCCCCTCCCCACTCTCCACCCTCTGTGTTCCTGGTATCAGTGAATGGTGCTTCCATCTCTGAATAAGCCAGACCTCAGAAGTCATCCCTATGGGCTCCTTCACTGCCCGCCCCCCTCCAATTCCTCACTGAGACTCTTCACCTTGTTTCATCTCCACACTCACCATCTTTATGCAAGCTACCAACACTTCTCTCCCAGGCTAGTGTAAGAGTCTCATAACTGGCTCCCCCATATCCACCTCTGGGCCCCTCCATATGCCTTCTACACAGTAGCCAGTGTGATCCTTTAAAGCACACCTCCGATCACGTCACTCCTGTGCTTCAGTCTGTGGTTCCCTTCCCTCTGCTCTTAGGATAAAGGTCAGAATTGTGAACATCTGTAAGCAGAGGGGATATTCTACCAAGACACGCCGACACAGCTGTACAGGTTGTTAAATGCTGAAATACATCCATTCCTCTTGGTCAATAGCCATTGCCTCAAGCTCTTAAGTTGCCCTCACTGCTGCTGCTCTGTCTCCGCCCCCCCCCCCCCCCCCCCCCCGCAACCCGGTAGATCTTTCCTCTCAATCAGCAACTATAGGTTAACACAATGCACACAAACAAGCACACACACACTGCTTGGGCCCTGGGGCACGCTGTCCCAGTTGTAGACTGTTGTGATGAGTGCCCCTGCCTGTAATATAAGGTCCAGCACAATCCCAACCTCACTCTCCAGCCTAGCTGGTCCTTCTGCTCTTTGCACTACAGCCACTTCAGCCTTCCTGAAACTCTCTCAGTTTTCCCCTGCCTCAGGGACTTTGGACAGGCTATTCTCTATGATTGGAATGTTCTTCCCTTTCTTCACCTCACTCACCCCTACTCATCCCTTAGCTCAACTATCTCTTCCACACAATAGCCTTCTCTGACCTCCAACTCTAGGTCAAGTCTCTCTCATATCTATACTAATAAAAGAGTAATATGCTAATTAGACCAGGAGACCTTCCGGACATCCTTCCGGACAAAGCCATGGTGGCAGGGCCGAGGCAGAAGCGGTTAGGGGTGATCAGGCTGGCAAGGGAGAGCAGTTGGGGGCGATCAGGCTGGCAGGGGAGGGCTGTTGGGGGTGATCAGGCCAGCAGGCAAAGGCAGTTGGAGGTGTTCAGGCAGGCAGGTGAGCAGTTAGGAGCCCGTGGTCCCGGATTGCAAGAGGGATGTCCGACTGTGGGATCGGGCCTAAATTGGCAGTTGGACATTCTCCGATGGGCCCAGATTGGAGAGAGTGCAGGCCAGGCTGAGGGACTCCTCTCCCCCCGGCCCCCCCACCACGTACACGAATTTCGTGCACTGGGCCTCTAGTAGTCTCATAAAATCATATACCTTTCCTTCACGGTGCCTAATATAGTTTGGTTTGCATATCTATTTATGTGGCTATTTGATTGATAGTTCTCATCACCAATGAACTACAGTTCAGAGAAGATGAAGACAGAACTTTTTTTTTTACTATGAAATCCCTAAAGCTCAGCACTCCACATCAGGTGGAAATGCACAGGAAGACATTGGCTAAAGACAATGGGTCTAAAGCGTGAGCAATGCTTGAATAAATGAAAGAATCCAGCATTCCTATAAAGATCTTGGTGTGTGCATATGTACATGTGTGTCCTTATGTGTGAACTTGTTCTTTTTTCTACGTATAGTAAGGATGATGATCGTAAAAACGAGTAGACACAATCTATGCAATAAGGAAACTGCCCTGAATATTCAGATGTCTCTTATATAAGCCAAGTTCCTCTTTTCACACTACTTAGAGTAATTACTTCCTATTATGGCAAGCAGCATACATTCTTTCCACAAAACATACTATTTGAAAGTGTGTTACTTACATAAGGATCAGCATTTGCTGTATTGCTGCTGTCACGGTCCACCAGCTCAAAAGATTCAAGCAAAACACATTCTCAAGCCATGACCCCAGGACAAGAGTCTGTTTTTATCTTCCCAAAACAACGAGTGGATGTTTTTAAAGAGAAGAAGGCGCTGGAGCCATTAGGAGGCGAGCCCTGTGAACATTACCCAGCAGCAGCACTGTCCCGATGGGTGCACTAATGTGTGTAATGAGGGCATAAGTTCAGCTGCTATAGTCCCTCCCCCATATCACCCATACTCTCCACTCAAGAGCAAAAGCCATAATGCCCTGTAAAACCAGAATGAGGCTCGGACAACGCTGGCAGTCCCCGGGGGGCAGCCCATCGGCAGCTCCCTGCCCCTGCACAGTCACGGAACTAGACAAAGACCAACAGGGCCAGGATCTGGGGAGCCGGGTCTAAGCCAGCAGCCAGGGGCTCTGCACTAGGGCGAAACCTTCCTTTTACTCCCTCTGACCTTCATTGCCTTGCTCGCAGCCTTCTGCTCTTTGAGAGAAAAGGCTGGTCCGAGCCAGGACTGCAGTCTCCAGGCTGAGGCCAGAGCCTCCCCTCAGTCTCTAGCAGGGCCAAGCGTGACCTGTCACTGGCACCGAGCCGATCGATCGATAGAAAGTGGTGTCAATAAAGTGCAAATAATGCCTGGTTGCCCTGAAGTGCTCTGAGGAGAGACGGCAGAGGGACAAGCCAGCTACGCTCAGGGCTCACCTAGGGAAGGCCAATCAGGACAAAGCCGCTGCTCGGGTGTCATCAAAATCTTCCAATTTCACACCGAAAATGAGCCCTGGCTCAAGGCTTATGAGCGTTCGGTTGTCCCCATTTCTGCTAAATGGATTCCTTTGAGAGCTGGCATCTTAACCCTTGGAAGGCCTCTGAGGCTTGGAGCTCCCCGGCCGGAAACTGCACTGCAGAGGAGCGTGCACTGGGTTTCTGCAGCTCTGAGCTACACAGAGGAAGCCTCAGGCCTGGCCTCTGGCACCAGAAATACATCCCCCTGGGGAGAGAGACCAATTCCCTCCCCTGGTGGGGGAGGGGAGTGGGGACAACAGGACCTCCAGCTGTTTCTGGGGTACTGTGCAAGGGGTCCCTGGGACCCCTCCCCTAAGTCACTCCAGGACTCTCACTCTGCCCCGTACTTGACTCCTACCGCCTCTTCCCACGAAAGAAACGGGTTCAGAGTTTCAGTCTGCTATCCAAAGGCCAACCTTCAGCTCTGCATGGTTGGTGAGACATGTCCTTATCCAAATATTGTCTATTTGGACAGAGGGACGAAAGAAGAGGAGGAGGGCTTTCCTCCTCATCATCCAGTTTTCGACTTGAAGTGCAGTCCACACGCTTCACCTCCCCTCTGAAGTTCACTGCCACGGGCGTCTGCCTCCTATCACACACCTACTTCTGTTTCCCATCACATACCACCCGCTCTGATCTTTTAGCTGTGAATTTACTCCACAGGAGACCAACTGAATCCAAATGGGGTCTTGGCCCTGGAAGAGAAAGCAAGTGGTATTTTGCATTTTAAGCAAGAGGGAGGGGGCGGGAGGGGACGGGGTGGGGAGGCAGAGGCATTCGCCAGTGGAAAAGTGAGCGTGCGTTCCGGGCATCTGCCCCGCTGGCCTGTAGAAGTCATCCAGCCCACTGCGACATGGATGAACCTGGAGGGCATTAGGCTACCTGAAATAAGCCAGTCGCACAAGGGCAAATACTGCATGCCTCCACTTACAGGAGGTGCTTAGAGAAGTCAGGCTCATAGACAGACAGTAGACTGGTTGCCAGGGGCTGGGGAGAGGCAGGAATGGGGCACTACTGCCTCATGGGTGCAGAGGTTCAGTTTTGCAAGACGAAGGAATTCTGTGGGTGGAGGGTGGGGATGGTTGTACCGCTCTATGAATGTGCTTAATGCCACGCAACCGTACACTAACAACGGTTAAGACGGTAAATTCTAAGTTATGCGTATTTCAGCATCATTTAAAACAATCTTTATATCGTTTAAATGGTGTAAAAAAAAAAAAAAGAAAGAAAAGAAAAGTCACTGCCGAAACTGGTTTGGCTCAGTGGATAGAGCGTCGGCCTGCGGACTCAAGGGTCCCAGGTTCGATTCCGGTCAAGGGCATGTACCTTAGTTGCGGGCACATCCCCAGTAGGGGGTGTGCAAGAGGCAGCTGATCGATGTTTCTAACTCTCTATCCCTCTCTCTTCCTCTCTGTAAAAAATCAATAAAATAAAAATAAAAAAGTCACAATGAGTAAATTTATTCTAAATTAGAAACTGCATTAACATGTGCACCTGGACAACTTAATCGGCTAATGCCACCCAATCCACAAGCCCAGGCCACACCCTGTTCACACGCTAGGGGTTTATTTCCTCTCTATTCCGCCAATTCCTCCGTCGTGGTCTGACCCTCCCCTCCAGCCAGTCGCTCGGCGTAAACTCAGCTTCCTCAGCACGCCCTCCAGAACACAAGACTCTGGGTCTTAGCGGCAGAAACCTCCAGAGAAGCTAATGTTTAGGCCGCATTGGTTCTCAGCGCGAGCCAGTCTCGCCTTTGTCAACAGCCTGTGGGCGAGACCGCATCACTACTTCCTTCCCAGCCTGCAGAGAATCCTCAAAGGCTGCTGCTGACAAAGGAGATGTCATGTCACCACTGACTCAACATCCTTCAAAGCCCTTCCTCCTGCCCACTTTCAAAGGCCACATGTTCTAAGGCCACAGCAGGGACCAACGGCAACTTCTAAGGGAAGAGGCGGCAGGGGATGGAGCCCAGGGCCAGCCCACGCCGTTTAGGCGTCAGCCCTTCTCCGTGGGGCCCTGCCCTGGGGCCGGGATGAGGGCCTTCAGCAGGCGGAAGCCCTTGGGGATTTCTGAGGCCTCGGCAAAAGGTTAACAGAAGCGGATTAAAACTCTCGGGGAGTGGCATCAGGCAAGAGCCCCGCTTCAGAGACCACATGCCTGTCCCCACCCCACTTACCTGGTTGCAGGTGTTAATGTCTACCCCATTCTGCAGGTAATCCAAAGCCTTATCCAAGTTCCCTGATCTTGCTGCCCTGAGAAAGCTGGTAGCAGCATCGCCCTGTGAGGAGAGAGAACGGGCTGTGAGTGTGCTCTGCGTGGTAACAACCGCACGATCCCCCTCAAGCTCAGGGCTGCGACAAAGGGCCGAGGTCACGGGGGCAGGCAGCTTTGCACCCTCCGGTTACGACACTGCGGTGCCCACTGTAGTACCCACGTGTGATGCGGGTTCCAGAGCCCCTTGGCCAGGACGCAGGCGGCACCAGCCGTGGCGAGGGGACTCCATTCGAAGCTGCATGCTCAGCACAGCCTGGCACCTTATTGTTTTGATGTCTCCAAGGGCTCTCTGCCCTGGCTAAGGAGGCTATATCACTAGCCCCTGCCCAGCGAGTCACAGCTGCAGGCCCCACGGGCACTAAACACGCGCTCTCCGCTGCTATTTGGTGGGTTTGTTTTTTTAAGTACACAGCACATAGCACTTACGGTGCACTAAGAACCATTACGATCACTTGACACGTAATATATATTTACACACACGCATATACGCACGCATTTAATCCTTATTCAAAACACCCAAGGTACGTCCTTCTGTGGTCCCCACTTACAGATGAGGGAACCCATGCACAGAGAGCTGAAATGACGGGTGCAGGGTCCCCCAGCAGTCAGAGGCACAGCCGGGGCTCCGCAGCAGGCAGTCTGGCTCTGAAGCCAGGGAACTCGACCTCCCTGCCCAGCTGCCAGCATCATGTGAGCTCTAACTCGCAGGTGCCGCTCAACCTGAATGAGCCCAAAGCACTTTGGTTCCATTGCTGTCGCTCAGCCACCTCCACCAACCTTTCAGGATGCTGCTCCCAGGAACACCTGCTTGTATCAAGGATGAATGACAGCCAGGGAGAGTGAGCACTGGGGACAACCAAGCTGACGAAGGCAGACAAGTGTGGTGGGAGAGCACAGGACTGGAAGGGGCGAGGGGGCTCAGAGCAGCTCCCCTGCGTGTCGCTCGGCCCTCTGTTCTCCGGCGCCTCCTGTTTCCTTATCTGTAAGCCAGGAGGGTAAGGCCTTCCTCATACCCTGGCTGTGAAGCTAACAGGAAATAATAGGTGCTGCTACCATTATTATGTCAGCTGTGAAGCTAAAAGGAATAATACAGATTATCATACCAGCACAGTGCTTAGCATATGTGCCTACTCAGGTAGAGTTTGACAGGTAAGATTGTCACGTGACAGGCCACAGGCGTGTGCCTCTCCACCAGACGACCCAGCCGTGCCTCATGGCGCCTTCTCCCCTTGGGGCACTCTGTCTCCTTCCTTCAGGCTCCCGCCTTAGCAAGCATGTTCTAATGGGCTAAATGGTGGTCCCCAAAAGATATGTCTGCACCCTAATCCCTGGAACCTGTGAATGTCACTTATTTGGAAAAAGAGTTTTTGCAGATGTAATTGAGTTATGTGTCTTGGGGTGAAATGGCCCTAGATTACCTAGGTTAGCCCTAAATCCGACGGCAGGTATCCTTATAAGAAACAGCAGATGATAGAACACTTGAAACTTGTATCATTTTATTAACTAATGTCAACCCAATAAATTCAATAAAAAATAATAAAAATTACAAAAGAAAAAAAAAACCCATACACAACAAAAACAAAAACAGCAGAGGCCTGGCTGGGTGATTCAGTTAGTTGGAGCAAGCCCATATACATCAAAAGGTTGCGGGTTCTATCCCCAGTCGGGTTACGTCCAGGAGGCAACTGATCAATGTTTCTTTCCCACATTGATGTTTCTCTCTCTCTCTCTCTCCCTCTCTCCCCTCCCCTCCCTCAAATCAGTAAAAACATATCTTTGGGTGAGGACTCAAAAAAATAAAATAAAATAAAATAAACCCACAGCAGAGAAGATACACAAAGGAGAAGGTGATGGAAAGACAGAGGCAGAGACAGAAGTGATGTGGCCACAAGCCAAGGAAGCCAGCAGCCAGCAGAAGTTGGGAGAGGCAAAGAACAGACTCCTCCTGAAAGCCTCCAGAGGGAGCACGCCCTCCTCCTACCTTGATTTCAGACTTGTGGCCACCAAGGCGGTGAGAGAATACATTTCTGTTGTTTTAAGCCACTACATTTGTGGTGATTTATGACATCGGCCACAGGAAACTCATACACATGCTAATGATGATCATCCCGAAACACAGAAGCCTCAAATCTACAGCCAACAGTCCCAGGATTCTACAGTTAAAAGCCCGGGTTCATGCCTTTGCCAATTAAACCATCAACATGGGGCAGAAGAGATTACAGACACCCCCTTCACAGCGAGGGCTGCCCTGCCCTCCCCACCAGCCATCTCAGGCCTACACCCTGCTCTAGAAGATCCGATTCCTTCCTCTGCCTCCCCCACCCCTTCACAGAAGCTCTGCATCTGCCTGTTCACAATGTAGGCACACTGGGATCTCACTGCCCTCCCTGCCCCCGCCCCCCCCCCAAACCCCCATCTCTCTCTGCCTCCAGGGCTGCACCCTGATTATTCCCAGGGCCCTGAAGCCCTCTGCCACTCTCATTGAACAATTCCAATCTTTCCCTTCTTCAAGGTGCACACAACTCCCATCTCTTCTGTGATGTTGTCCTTGGATACTCAATATTGACCATCTTGAAATCTAGAAATGGGAGCTTTTTATTTTTTTAAATGTATTTTAAATGCATCTTTCCCAAGTGATTTGATTTATGCACATCTTGTCTCCCCAGCCAAGTTGTTTGCTTCTTGGGGGCAGGGACCAAATCTGCTACCTCCTTTGAATCCTTCAAAACATGAAGTGTCTACTAGGCCAAGACCTCCCTTGATCCAAAACAGAGGGCATTTAATGTCCCCAGGTTCCTCAGCAAGGTTATCTGTGGTGGAGGAAATATTTCAGAAATGAGGATCAATCCATTGGCTTCCCAGAGAAATCAGACTCAAGGTTTAGTCTCTCAGAAAAACGTCTGGTTGTGCCTGCTGATTCAGAAATTCTGTCAACTAGTATGTGTGTATGTATATCAACTAGTATGTGATTCCAACTATTAGGAAAAATACTAAATTATTCCCCAAGAATGAAAGTGTGAGAGGGACATATCTCCCATCTATCCCACCTACCAAACTATCTTCTGCAGCACAATAATAGGATTTGGGATGAAAACCTGAGAACTGTGGGTAAACATAGATGCAATATCTATTAATGATACTGCTTGACTGTTCAAAGCCCTGAAGCTAGGAAGTGAAGGAGACTACTGTATTTATAACAGACAGACACACAGATAAAGAGAGGGTAAGAGAAACCCGACCTCCACTAGGCTGAAGAGGGTTAAACAGTTTCCACAGTTTGTATGATATAATGATGAAGTTATAACACTATTACCAGTCTTTGGGCAACTGTATTAACAATGTCTTTCAATCCTCATCACAACTGGTGAGGTAGGCATAATTATTATGCCCATTCTAGAGGTGATGAAACTGAGGACAGGTTAACAACTTCTATGAAGATCTACAGTTAGTTAACAGTCAGGAAATCAGTCGTGACTAAAGCCAATGCTTTTCCATGCCCTTGACCCTGAGGTGTATTCTCAGCAATTTCAAACCTGAGGGTGTCTAGACAACCCTGACAGATTGTAGGGCCTGGGGTGGGGCCACGTGCCTTTGCCAATCAAACGGTTAATCCATGGCAGAGAAAGGGTCTCCATAGATCCCAGCTCTCACCCCTGAGCCCTGTGTCAAGGCCAAGACAGGCCTCTACAAAAGAATCATCTTGTCCCAGTCCTTCCTTTTGCTGATGATAAAACTGATGGCAAAAATAATGTGACTGACTAAGGTCACCTAGACAGTTAGAAGTGAAGTTCCATGGCTAAGACTTTTTCATTTTCTCTTTGGGCTTCTCTAGGCATGGAGCAGTCAGGACATGAGCAGGATCCTCAGGGTACCTCACCCGTGAATTGTGGATAACGGTGCCACTCTTGCTGTGCATCCCTCAGTGTAAGTCTACAATATATTTACTGAGGTTCTACTTCCAGTCCAGGATCCTGCTAGGGCAAAGGGAGAGACAATAATACATCAGAATATCGGTCCCTGCCCTCGTGATTTGAAAAACAAAGTGGCTCGGTTATATAGAGGTCCCCTGTGCATGCATGCGCCCACTGATTCACTCTACACGCCTTCCCTGAGCCCCACCCAGGTGCCAGGGAATATTTACGCTCCGGAGCAAATGGCCTTCATTGTAATATGAGAGCCATTCTCGCCATCTTGCTCTACTGAGCCCATACTCCCCATCTATCTAATTCAATTACCTGCAATTCAATGACCTGTCCCAGGTGCAATCTCCTGGTGATTCCAGGAATGGTCTGTCTGATTCAATAGGACAGAAAGAGAGTCAAAAGAATACAATATGTTCCTTTTAGAATATTTACCTGAGTAAATAGTAACCAGGAAAATACCAAGGACAATACTAATAGCAATAATAATGATGACACACTAACCAGAGTACCTCTGGGCTGTGATAAATCGGAGCAGGGTCTCTGGCCCTCTCTGATCCCACTGTCCATGAAGAGAGACTAGAGGACCTAACGCAGGCTGTTCCTTGTGTCCAGAGAATCAGCCCACACGTCCAAGGCCTGCACCACCACCGAGGGCCTGTCCCCCTCTCTGGGCACCCCACCAAGGCTGCCCTTGCGTGTCTTGCCCCTTCCTCATCTTGAGCTTCATTTTAATCTAGTTTACCTGTGAGAAAATGGCTTGTGCTTGCATGGGGGGCGGGGGGGGGGGGGTGTTAATACATTCTATTGTGTCCCCAGACAACAGCTCTGCTGGTTAATCCACGTAATTTCCCTGAAATTCCTTTCATACCAAAATAAGTTTTATAAACCTCTTACTATGTTTGAAGCACTCTACTTAAATTAATTCATTTGGTCCCCCTAATAATCTCATCAGGCAGGTAGTTTTGTCTCCTTTGCACAGATGAGGTGAATGAGTCATAATGAAATTAAGTAGTTTATCCAAAGTCACAACTAATACATGGCTAGGCCGGCACTTAAATCTGGGAAGTCTGCTTCCGTGGTTCTTCTCTTAACCCCGGTGCTGTCCTGCCTCGAGGGCCAATCATCTTCTAGTGCCCCTAAGATTCCTCAAGTTCAGCTCTGGCTGGAGGAAGCCCGCCGCCTGTGCTGAGGGGCTGTGCCGCTTTGGGAGGAAGTAAGTTGCGGGGAGGGGAAGGGAATGGAATTCCTCCTGGGACTCAAGCTGTCCTCAGGGCTGCCCAGGAAAAGGGAGGTGAACCCGTGGTTACCTGAGACACCCAGACTATTATTAAACTTGCACTTCCTGAGTGGGGTGACATCAACATAGCAAAAGGGAAGTGGCCCAGGGGGTTCCAGTGTCCTGGGAGGGGGAGGCCGGAAGCAGCCTCTAAATGTCAGCCTGCCTGTAACACAGGAGGTTTCAGAAACACAGGCCAGGCAAAGTCTAGCTTCAGGCCGAGGAAGAGAGCACAGGCTCCTCACCTTCGCTGGGCGTGAGATGGCCCAAGTTTCCCCGGACAACTCAGGACTGACTTGTTTGCGGTCTTTTAGTGCAACATTCTTATCTCAAAAGATGAATGGGAACTGAGCTATTATCAATTTCTGTCAACAGTGATACAGCGGTATCTCTTTCCCAAAGGGTCTTGTTTGGGCAAAATGCAGTTTCTTTAACAAAGTCATTGTCAGAGTCCCCAGGAAGAGCCCCGTCCTTGCCCTGCGGGCCCTGCAGCAGATCAGCAGGCTGAGGACAGCAGGCAGCATTCCCAACAGCAGGACGTGGGCTGCCCTCCATATCTGAGTGCCTGGTGTCCCCAGAGCCCAAGGCAGGCCGCCTCCCAGGAAGCGGCTCCAGCCAGCCAGCGCACCTGTGCGGCCCTGCCTTCATCCCACTGACTACGGAGAAGCAAGTGAACCCTGGGCCAGCGTGTGTGTTTTCATGGGGGTTCTTTCCTCCTTTCCAGAAGTTGTGCTGGTAAAGCTTGACACATTGTCTCCAGGTGCCCCAAGCAGACTGCCATTGGCAAAGATAAAATGAACAAGTTAAAGGTGTCACTGAGGAAACGATGTGCAAGCAGGAGTCCTGGTTCCTTATCTCCCAACACAACCGTGAAGCCGCGGGGGGGGGAAACCCCGTCCATTCCCTGTGCTCCTCCGGCATCGCCTGATGCAGGGATGTGGGAAGCTAGAGTGGACCCCGCTGTCGGGAAGACCTGGTGTGAACCCCTGGCTCTGCCACTTGATGCTCTGCCTGGCACAAGTTCCCAAACCTCAACGTCCCTTTTGCTAAAATGGGGAAACCACACAGCTCGCTGGGGGTGCTGCGAGGATGACAAGGTACTGGGCAAGCCCCAGGCTCCTGAGCACCCAACAGGTCTGCCTTCCTCTCGCCCCCATTCATTGCCGGCTCCCTCTGGGCCTCCTGGCCATCGCGTGGCTACGATTTAGGGGTCAGGAGCGCCGCGAGCCAGGCGGTCCCTTCTCTGGCCAAGGCCAAGTCCATGGCATCCCTGCTGTGCCAGCTGGGTCCCCGTGAGGGGCAGCCGCCGGGAGGCCCCACCAGCCGAATCCGCTCGGTGGGACTCTCCTCCAAGCGAGGGGGACGTGGCCTCAGCCACAGCCCCGCGCGCCCGGGTCCCCTCCGGGAACGTGTGCGGTGGCTCCGCGCTCCCGCGTGCGCCGCTGCCAGGGCCGCCTCTCGGCCCAGCCCCTCGGCCGCGGCAGCCTCCGGGCCAGAGGAATTTTCCTCTGGATTCTGCTGGAAGCCTCCGCGGCCGCCCAGAGCGCGTCCCCGCACCCTCCCGAAAGTTGGCGCCGCCGAGCCGAGCCCGCAGCGAGGGGCCACCGCGGCCCGAAGCCCACGCGGCGGGCCCCAGCGCACCGAGTCCCTGGCCGGGCCGCGGGCACGGTCGTCACTCACCGCAGGGTCTGGACGGGACCTGCCCTGTCTCGCTGCCATCGTCCGGCGCCCGCGCTGCAATCCGAGCCCGGCTCCCTGCTCCCCCTCCCCCGTTATCTGCTCGGTGGCCCGGGGAGCGCCAGCAAGTTACGCGGCATCTGGCTAAAAATACAGGCTCCCTGCACTCGGCTCCGGCTCGGGTGCGGACTCTGCGCCCTCCACCCGCCCTCCAGCCAGCCAGCCACTAATGGGATCTCTTCATTTTCTCTCCATTATTGTGTCAGATGGGAAAGTTAATGGGAAGCGATCTCCGGAGGGAAGGCACCTGCTGCCAAGCCCAGAGGAGGGGGTGCGTGGAGTGTGCGGGTGGGGTGCGGCCCGAGCTGCAGGTGCCGGCCCTGCGCGGAGAGCCGGCGTCCTGCCGCTGCAGGAGGAAGGCACACACACGTCCAATGGAGGTGAGGAGCTCCAAGCTGCACGGCGCTCCCGCCCTGCCCGCCACCACAGGCTGCCCTAATGAATGGCCCCCGGAGCCTGCAAAGACTGCCCGGTGAGCTCAGCACAGTCTATGTATGCCCCTTCACCCATGTGCATGTTTTGGGCTCTTCCATCGTTTCCTGAGATCCCAGCTAATCAGCCTATTCCAGACTCGGCCGAGAGCGGAGACGCGAAATGAAGCTGAGAGGCAGGACGCAGATCTGTTACTGTGTCTCCTTCAGCCCTGAAGTCGGCGGGTGTTAATGAAATATCACCCAGGGCTGGAGGGAGCGCCCCGTTTCCTGCTCTGAGACCACCCTCACCATTTCCTGAGGTCATTTCAGGGGCAGATGTCAAAAGGATGTCAAGACTGGCCAAGTCTTGGGGGTGACAGCAGGAATTGTTAACAGCAGACTCCACACTGAGTCACGAGACATGGTCAGCAATGCCGGTTGCCTGGGCCTCTGACTATGTTGCTTGTTAAATCATAGCGGTTCTGTGTTATGAGCCTGGTTTCATGTTTTCTTCAATAGCTTCTAGACACAATACCAAATACGCTTTTTCCACCCCTCCTGCCCTGGCTCATGCGCAGAGGAGAGCTGTGTGCTGGTGAGGAATTAACACATTGAGCACCTTAGGTGATGGACATATTGCATTGCCTCATTAGTTCTTAATAAAATACAAATTAAAACCACAGTGAAATACTGGAATACATCTATTAGAATGTCTAAATTAAGACTGACTGACCATACCAAGTGTTGGCAAGGAAGTATATCAACTGGGCAAGAGGGAGGGATTATTAAGGAACAAGAGGAAACTTTTGGACATTCATTACCTTGATTGTAGTGATAGTTTTATGGGGTATACATAAAACTAAGAACCCTCACAGCCACCCCATAAAGTAGACAATGCTTGTATGGTTGCATAGAGAGAGAAACCTAGCCCAGAGAGGTTAAGAGTTAGGGCCAAGGTCACTGATAAATACACTGAGTGGCCAGATTATTATGATCTCTGAACGCATAATAATCTGGCCACTCAGTGTGTGTGTGTGTGTGTGTGTGTGTGTGTGTGTGTGTGTGTGTATTGGAGGCCCAGTGCATGAATTCGTGCATGGGTGGGGTCCTGCCAGCCTGGCCAGGGGGAGGGGACATGGGCGGTTGGCTGGCCTACCTGCTGGTCGAACTCCTGGTTGAGGGGACAATTTGCATATTAGCCTTTTATTATATAGGATACACACTGAGTGGCCAGATTATTATGCGTTCAGAGATCATAATAATCTGGCCACTCAGTGTAGAGGGTCCAACTGACCCAAAGCTGTTCCAGGAACAGCACTGCCAAGATAGATACCTACCAACCATGTGGCCAGGGCCAGGAAGGGATCATGTGGAGGATGTTCCTGAAGGGTAGGAAAAAACTCTGAGAGAGTTTTCCAAAGTAAGGTGCCATTCCACAATTAGGAGAAAGTCCCAAATTAGTGGGATAGATAAAGATCAAGGGAAAAGGTGGCCAAAAAAAGAATGATCTGAAGTGTACGGGGCAACTAACTCCTCCCCAGGTGGGTGAAAAAACCGGTGTTTGATGACAGCAGCATCAGAATTCTCCAGGCCCAAGACCCTCAATGTCATCAGAGGACGAATTTCATTTCGGGACAGGCCACCTCTGAGAGGTGGCTGGGAAACGCCCACATTGATGTTCCAAAGGGCAGGCCGTTTGGATGCAGCCCCTTCTCTCCCATGAACACATTTTTAAAACACAGGTCATGCTACAGGTCTCTTGCCCCGGGCCTCTCAGATCTGCTCAATCTTCTACATCAAGAGCTTCAATTAATAAATGATGGTTACTGGAACAGCCCTGATCATAGCCCAGTGGAATAGCTCAAGGGATTCCAAAGCACTGTTCCAACATTAATATTTAGAGAGAGAGAAAATGCCCTACTCAAATGGAAGATGAATAGTATGTACAATACTTTCAAAACACTGATATAATTGACTCACTCAATGAACTGAAAGACTATTATTTTAATAGCTATATTGAGGTATAACTGACATAATATAAACCACATACTTAAAGGTATAATTGGTAAGTTTTAAGTATACCCCATAAAACTATCACTACAATCAAGGTAATGGACCTCCAAAAGTTTCTTCTTGTTCCTTAATAATCCCTCCCTCCTGCCCAGTTGATATACTTCCTTGCCAACACTTGGTATGGTCAGTCAGTCTTAATTTAGACATTCTAATAGATGTATTCCAGTATTTCACTGTGGTTTTAATTTGTATTTCACTAAGAACTAATGATGTTGAACATCTTTTCAGGGGCTTACTTACCATCCCTATATGTATTTGTGTGTGTGTGTGTGTGTGTGTGTGTGTGTGTGTGTGTGTTCTGTTTTATGATGTATCTGTTCAAATCTCTTGACCATTTTTTAATTGTGTTGTTTGTTTTCCTACCATTGAGTTTTAAGAATACCTGTTTTTAAAGATGAGCTATGCTGAGATCTTGCAAGAAATGTTCAAAGTTAAATAGCAAAAAATTCCCAGTCTAAAATCAGGACCCAGACATATAACCACTAAGCCCAGTGCTCTTTATACCATACAATGCTGTGGTATATACCACCACAAAAAGAACAGAAGAGATAGTCACAGTGGGCCAGAACCAGAATACAGTCCATAGTACTATGAGAGCAACAGGAAAGATGCTGAGGTATTATCAGAGGGCTTGAATACTCAGGACTGCCAAGAATTCTTTCTATTTTTTTTCCTGGTAAAGTCTTTACAATGGTCTTAATTTTGCAAATTGTCAAGATGACAGTTTTAATTGTGCCTCCTTTATCTTTTTTATCTTTTTTTAATTTTTCATTTACAGTTGACATCCAATATTATGTTATATTAGTTTCAGGTGTACAGTGGTTAGACATTTATATACTTTATGAAGGGATCCCCTGATAAGTCTAGTACCCACTGGCATCATACATAGTTATTACAATATTATTGCCTATACTCCCCGTGCTGTACTTTAAGGAATTTTTTTACATCAGCCATGACTTCATTAGGGTTAAAGCTTTGCAACTGAGATATGCAAAGAGTCAGGCAAAGCCCAAGAGGAGAGGAAAGAAAACAATTACAGACATTTTGCTCAGTAAGGCCTGAGGTTAAAGGAACTCAGATAGACATACATAAAGAAGAGAAGACGGAAGGATATAGCCCTTAAGATGTAAACTCCTCCAAATTTAGAGCCTGGACCCCCAGCATGGGGCTAACTACATGGTGCCCTTCTTCCCAGGTGTGGTAGCCTGGTCTCCACGATTCCATTATAGGCTTCTCACAGGCAGAGGCAGCTTGTTTCAAATGATCGTAAGCCCTCCCCCTCCCCCTCACCTTCCCACCGGCTCCCTGTGTGATTAGCTGGGCAGTGGTACCAAATAAATGCTTGCTGACTGAAGATGACATACCCACCGTTTCATTAGCCATAAGGGCACTGTAAGTTGTGGGTTACATTGATGTAGAGAAGATTTAGATTAGACAGAACTTTCCAACTGTAAGCGATGGGACTTAATAAAACTCATTATTCACAAAGGCCTGCATTTTTGCTGGGGATCCTTCAGGGTAGCAGAAAAAGAGAACTCATCATTTGATGTGGTATATAGAAGCAGAGAATAAACAAATGAACTTGTAGGGGTCTCTTTGGGTTCTAGGAATTCAGAAAGATAATCCATTATTTTTCCCTCATTAAGTAACTGTCCCTTCTCATCCCTCCATCCCTGCCACGCCCTTAGACAATAAATAACCATCCTGCCCCTTGCTGGTTTCCTACTGTTCTTCATCCTTCAAGGCTGCACTTCTTATTGCGGGTAGTCAGTGTGCCCAGGACATCTGCCAGTGAGAGTTACTGAAACCAAAGCAAAGGAACAGACAGGGATTGATGGGCTACAGAAAAACG
This sequence comes from Cnephaeus nilssonii, assembly GCF_951640355.1. NCBI lineage: Eukaryota > Metazoa > Chordata > Mammalia > Chiroptera > Vespertilionidae > Cnephaeus > Cnephaeus nilssonii. The sequence goes on from NC_137079.1 coordinate 26,114,952, forward strand.
AGGGGTTCTCAGTGAGGACGCTGGACCACTTGTTCCATCCTACAGGTTCACAGTGTCCACCGTTTTTTCCAATCTTGCTAAATATTTTACCGACTCTCTCCATGGTTGACAAGCATAATGGAATGCTGGAGGCTTCGTCTTTGGAGTTCTCTGTCCTCCAGGCCACATTAAGCTACATCAGGAAGAGACAGTGCAGGGAGGAAAGGGCAAGAAATGCGATGTGCAACTCATAAAACCCTTGGATAGTGTGGGAGCCTGGGACCCCCTGCTCTGAATTCTCCTGCGAATCTTTAGCTCTTCCAGAAACTTCTTTTTTGCTCAAAAGCTAAAGCAAAGAATCCCAGCTGGGTGGGATTCTCAGATGACTCTGCCTCCCCGGACGATTGAGGGGGACGGGAACAAGCAGCTTCCGGTGGGGGCCAGCCTGCACTCAGCTGCCCTCTCTAAAGGAACATGAGGGCTGAGATTCAGGGCAGAGCCGGATTCCAGAGAAGGGCCTCCTGGCCCCTCACCCCCTGGGCCGCCACCACGACTGTTCCCTGTAGTTCACTGGAGGACAGACGGCCCCTCCCGCTGCCCCTGCTTTAACCCTCTTGGTAATCTGCTCGGACTTGGAGCTGACATAATCACAAGAGCACTATTTGCTTTCTGGGCAGGCAGCCTTCAATTACTCGAAGTTAATAAGCCCACCGCAGTTGAGTTGCATGACTTGTGACAAGGGAAATAACTTTTCATTGATCACCTCATCAGTTGAAGGAAAATAATTTGGCCCACCTCTCCAGGTATTCGGAGACTAATATGAAAATGCCTAGCACCGCTTCTGGCACATAGTAGGTACTCACTAAATGACAGCAGACACTCTTTTATTTCGTCCTTTGCCTCCCTTCTTTCTTTTCAACCAAAGCATTTGTCAAAGGTTAACACCTCCCCAACCCACCCCCAGATGTACGGGGTGGTACCGATCTTGTTTCAACCCCGGGGAAATTAGGGCCTAGTCACTGCTTAGCCAAGGTCAAACATCCACCTCTGAAAACAGGACCCCCAGAATCCCCACCGTAGCACCTAGACCTCCTAGGTTTGTAAGGCACCATTTTCAATTTCCATTCTCACGGCAGTGAGAAAACAATTCTCCACTTGCATATACAGCTGGAGCCCTGCTCCCCGGGGGAGTCTGACAGCCACTCTTGCAGGAATGCTAAGTCGTGGTCTGCTAACAAGTGCTGGTTGGCTCTCCACCATTCTTCTATCTGTCCCGCCCCTCACCCACTAAGGGAGTGGCCCCAGCTCCTAAAGTCTCTGGGCACAGCCGATAAGGGTGGGTACCAGGAACTCCACCCTTTACCGAGAAAGGCAGGCTGGGTTATCGCCACAGGAGCCAGCCATCCGCCACCCCAGGCGCTTGTAAACCATCAAGAGCATCGCTGCTGGGAAAATGTTATTCCGCTAACAGACACCACAGCCCCCTCCTCCTACACCAGCCCCCTCCCCAGTTACTTAGGAAGGAACTTTATAGAATATACACTATAGCTATTACATTGCGAGGACTAAGAAATCTAGTCTGTCTCCCTTCAGACCTTGCCATTCCTTTTTTAACCTTTGTAGTAGTGAGAGAAGAAAGGGAGAGGGAAAAAGAGAGTCCTGGTTGTTTTTCTGTCTAACTTTGTGTGGTGAGCTCCCAGTGGCCAATGAGGGTGCCCCGCCTCATCGGAGCAAGGGATCCCAAGTGCGGGTCTATTTAGGGAGACGATCAGAGTCGGGTGTCAAGTCCCACGGTGCTGGCACTGATCTCTATCATGTTCCTTTTAAGAGGGTTGGCCAGCCTGGAGTCTATTTTTAAACCCATGAAAAAGGTGTTACATGGATTCCAGAGAGGGCCAACATTAAACTTGAGATCACTGCGGGGGAGGTGGGAGAGAGGGAAGCTAAATCTAGGATTTTCTCATCACATACACACAGGGTTTCCCCTTATTCCTGGGACCAGATATGGACTGTCCTTCCAAAAGTATCTCTTTGGTTGCAGGCCCACTCAGACCTGTCCTCAGTGGAATTTGCGTCCTTGACTTGGAAAAGGGTTTTGTCCCCTGGGTCAAATTTTCAGTATTGAGATTTTGTTGTTTTTTTTATATCCCCACTCCCACTGTGAAAAACCAATGTGCTTTTTAAATATCTCTCTCATTTCCCCCTCTTCTGGTTTTCAAATCACATGTTCTGGATCCATCCCCACCCTCCTTCACACCAATATCCCCCCAACACTGCAGAGCCCATAGCCAAGACTTGGCAAATGGGAGGAGCCAAGCCAGGCCTGCGCTCCCAGTGGTCTCTGTGCCCAGCATCCTGTCCCCGGGCCGGAGAGAAGGGTGGAGAATGGCAAGTCAGCAGGGGACAGGATTATTTTCCCAACAGTGAGAAAATAGTGAGAAGCAAACAGGCATCCAGGCGCCACTGTTTCTGATCAAATAACCAGATGAAGAGAACAGAATGTTTTATGTACAATAACCAATTTCAGCTTCAGTATCCATTTCTCTTTTTGGATAAGAAATGGAACCAGAATTCCTAGAGAAGTAAATGCCTTGAGAACAAGCAAATGCTTTTTGCTGAGCAGTTCTGGGGCCACCCAGGACTACCTGGGCAGGGAACGGAGTATGGGATGAGGTACTTAGTCACTCATCTTGGAATCCCATGCCCAGCACAAAAGAAGCCCTCACTACGTCTCTCTTGAGTTGGAGGATAGGATTCTGCCCCCCACCCCCCACCCAAGTCAACCAAACGGAGCTTCAGCCAGGCTGCGTCAAAACAACACAGGTTGGTGTTAGCATGATGCTGACCACACAGCCGAGGCTCAATCAATGTCAGCTGAACTGGAATCCGAAGGAATGCAATTCTGGTTTTAAAATGGATCACATCAGTGGAGCAGGGGTGGCGGGTAACAATCAGATGTTCGGGGCTGGTTGACCAAATTGTTCATTTCCCCCCGAGCTGTTATGGCCCCTGTGGAAACGGCTCTGGAAGCACTGCCATCTCCTAGATGGGAAGGTTACAGGCGCTGCCCATCCCAGAGCCCTGGGCTGTGCTGCAGGAAAAGACCCTGCACCCCAACCCCCACTCCAGCCTTTCCCCCACAATCTCCATCAGCACTCAACTGCCAGTCCAGGCCCAGCTCCCGAGACAATGGTGCAGGTAGTTCAACAGTTCGCCTCTCTCTGCCCAGGGTGAGAAGATGTTGGGATGTCATGAGAGATACACACATATAATTGTGACAGCATCCCCGTCATCAAGTGTACTGGCCCACGCTGTGTCACCATGCTCCCTTCTCCCCACTGTGGGAGGTGCTGGCTACATCCAGAAGCGACCCTTGAGAACATTTTGCCCGGCAGACAGGGGAGTGCAGACTCGGGTGGAGGTTACACACATTTTGGGAAATGTGTATGAGATGCACTGCCAAATGGGTCCCGTTTACTACACGGGGTCCACTGCTCGGGAACCTCCCTCTGCAACCTGCTGACATGGGAGGAAACTGCAAACCCAAACTCACTGCTCACTGGGACGTGCTAACGTGGAGAGCGTTTTGTGTTTCTAGTTGCCAGGTGGACTTGCGTCCCGGCAGTGAGGCTATGGTCCCAGAGTTTCTGACGGATGCCCAAGATCGGTTCAGACAGCCCTGCGTGGCTGACCAGGAGGTCCGCTTCGGCCTTTCCTTTAATTGAAGGGACGGAGCCAAGATGGGTGACCCACCGCCAGCCTGACCGGCCTGAAGAATCCCAGAGGGGCCTGCGCTCCCCAAAGGGTGTCCAGCCTCTGGAGCCGGGCGCTCCCAGCTTAGAGGGGGCAGCATTGGGACATCCCCTGGGACTGGGGCCTGGGAGGATCTGCTGTGTGACCCCCCCCCCCCCCGCAATGCCCTCTGGCCCATAATACCTCCTAGCAGGGACCAGGGGATACAAACGAAGAGCAAGAAAGAGGGGAGGATCGGAAAATAATAGCTAAAACTTACAAGCCAGGTACTGTTCTAAACATTCTAAATATCTCAACATATTTAATCTTTACAATCACCCCATGAGGGAACTGCTGTAATCATCCCATTTGACAAAAGACAAAGCCAAGGCACAAAAATAGTAAGTGCTTTTGCCCAAAGTCACCCAAGAGTGCAATGATGCTGTGGGTGTTACACGAAGCAGAGTGAAGGGAGCTGGATTTTGCTTGATGGCAGAAATCTAAGGTATTTTTAGGGTAGGTGAGAAAAGTGAAATTCAACATCCTTCAGGAAGAACTGGTCGATGTTGGAAATTTGAGTGCAACTAAGACCTCTTTATTAATTTGGCTGTTTTCTCTTGGCAGGAAAGACCCCAACTACCACCCGAATGAAGCACGTTCAGTGCAAAATGTGAGGCCACTGGCTAAACCCAGGCCCTAACGGGTTTAATGAGAGATGACCAAGCTGAGACTGTCTTTTCCCAGAGGGTTTGGGGACATAAGAGAGTTTTGAAACAACAGGTTGATTTTAATTCCATCTATTCCAGTTGACTTCTCTAGAATTGTAACTTCAGTAACACCCTGTTGTCACCCGGCGAAAGCAGCTCCAGGAAGCAGGTGCTAAGCCTTCCCAGCTGGCCCTGGGTCCTCAACCCCGAGGAGGGGAAATGAGGTCGTGGGGTCCTTGGGCACCCGCTGCTGTGGAACCAGCTTCTTTCCCCTTCATTCAGGCCCTGGCAGCCAGGGGCAGAGCTATCTGGCCAAATGCTGGCTGAAGAGGTTTCCTTTCTCTTCCCGGAGCCAAAACATTTCCAAGCAATTAAATCCGCTTACTTTACTACCTGGCCTACCTACCACCTCCTGCACTTTGCCATTCCTCACAACTTGACAGGCTCTTAAGATAGAGCACAGACTCACGGAGAACAGACTGACGGCTGTCAGAGGGAAGGGGGGTCAGGGACGGGGTGAAAAGGAGAAGGGATCAAGAAAAACAAACAAACTAGTAGGCACAGACAGCAGCATGGTGATTACCAGAGGGAACAGGGTGGGGAAGGAGGTGGAAGATGGTAAAGGGAGGAGAAATCGTGATGGAAGAAGACTGGACTTGGGGTGGTAAACACACAACACAATAAACAGATGACGTATTATAGAATTGTACACTTGAAACCTATGTAATCTTGTTAACCAATATCACTCCAATCAATTCAATCTAAAGAAGAAAAGATCCTCTGCCGTGGTGGCTCAGCTGGTTGGAGTGTCATCCATGCGCTAAAGTGTCTCCGATTTGATTCCCAGTCAGAGCACATGCAGGAGGCAACTGATCCATTTTTCTCACATCGATGTTTCTCTTTCTCCCTCTCTCTTCCCCTTCCTCTCTCTCTAAAATCAATAAAAAAAAAAATATCCTCAGTTGAGGATTAAAAAAATATATCCTCACCTGGCCGGTGTGGCTCAGTGGTCGATCTATGAACCAGAAGTTCACAGTCGATTCCGGGTCAGGGCACATGCCCAGGTTGCGGGCTCAATCCCTGGTGTGGGGTATGCAGGAGGCAGCCAATCAATGATTCTCTTTTGTCATTGATGTTTCTATCTCTCCCTCTCCCTTCCTCTCTGAAATCAGTAAAAATATATATTTTTAAAAAGATCCTCTTAAGCTCCTTTCAATAGGACCCTTAGCGGCTACCCCTGAAGAACACCTTGGCATCGCCGTTTGCTCTCATCCTTTTTTCTCTTTACTACCACGGCAGCAAGAGCAGGTGCCACACATAATACCGTATGTTACACAGGGTGATCATATTCTTAGTAATTGAATAGAGACCATTATCTTTCTATTTAATCGTCTTGTGAATTCTGGCTGGATGCTCTTTCAAATATCTTTTCATACAGTATTCATATCACCCCTTGGATAGTTATTTAAACAAAAAAAAGGCATGGAAATAAGCTAGAAATCATCAGCCACCTTTACATTTCTCTTCATGCTGCTTATCTGCAGAAGCACACCCACCCCTAACACACACACACACATACACAAACACACACACTCACACTCACACACTCACAAACTCACACACTCGCACACTCGCGCACACACACACACACACACACACACACACTCACACACTCACACACTCACACACTCACACACTGGGTGAATCCTAAGGTATGTTACTCGATTGGACATTTCTAATCTGCACACTGATGAAGCACATCTATATGGTCCCTTTTTTAAACCTTGGCTTCATATCTTTTAAGTAAATAAAATGTGTGGGATGTATTGGTCTTCTATCTCTAAAATTTTATGACTTTATAAAGTGAAGACCTTATTTCTACTCTAACATCTACCATGTAGTACACTCCTACAATTTGCTTTTCAAAATGACCTTTCTCAGCATCCCTGACCTTGAATGGTATGTATTAGAGAATGACTGAGAGAAATGAACAGTAAACCAAGTATCACTAAAAAAAAACCATTATCATTTCCATAATGACTGAGCTGATTCTTAGCCTCCAGAGAGAGACATTTCCAGGACTTCTGAAATAAGATACAAAGATGCTAATAAATGTTTCCAAAGGAAAATCATTACCAATATCTATTTCAATCTTTAGTCCCTCAAATGATTTTAGGGTGAGGGTAACACAGGTAAGTTATCAATACAAGACTTGGTGGTACAAATAGGTCTGCTTCTCCTCATTCATTTATTCTTCCATTCAAACATGAACTTGTTGAATTGCCATGTGCAATTTGAGAAGCCAATGACAGACACAATATGTATACTCTATGGTTCCGACCCTGCTGAAGATTGCAAAGTAGTAGAGGTGAAGATATAGCTATATCGAACATAAAAAGCACAATGAACGCATTAAAGACTCGGTGAGACAATATCTCAAGAGATGCCCATGGCAGTGTCTGATTAAAAGGAGGAATCCAAAGGAGGGGATGAGATCAGAGGGGGAATTTTTTATGGAGCAGTGAGGTTGGAACCAAACCTTCAGGTCTGCCAGTTTTTAGGAATCATGGGGATCAGTGTCAACACCACCAAAGCTTATTTGGGGCCACCTCTGTGCACGTGTTTGGTTATAGAAGACAGTCAAAGAGAACACATGCTTCTGACAGAGCGCGTGGGTCCAGAAGCAAACGCTTGCAAATTAATTATATATGCGTGTATATATATGTATGTATGTTAGGCAACAAAATAAATATGCCTACTCTAGCGTTGTGTGAATGTTATGCAAAAGAATAATTCATTTCTAACAACACTACAGCTTTTAAGTTTTAAATGCCTCCTGTCATGAGACTTAAGGGAGTTTCCACCCTTCACAAAGACGTAGCACAAAGAGGGAAATGAGATGATGGTTGTTCGATTCATTCATTCATTTAAAAAGCGTGTTAGGTGCCAGGCACTACTTAGGATCCAGCACTGGACAGACAGACAACGGTCCTGCTCTCATGGAGCTTGCATTCTAATGGGAGACAGGGGACAAGGACAGAGGGGCTGTGGACAGATGGGCAATGAGATATGGGGAGTGATAAGAGCCATAAAGAAAAACCTAACGGGAAGGGGACAGAGAGTGATGCGGGATGCGGTGCTAGATACCCGAGACCCCTCTGAGGAGAGGACACTGGCGCAGAGGCCTGGATACAGGCAGGGATGGGCCTTGTGGTCGCTGGAAACGCACAGGTTGTGAGAGTTCAGCCCGACACAGAAAGGAACATTCCAGTGCCCTCCTCCATCCCCTCCCGTCACCAAGGCATGCCTGGAAGGCCCTCCTCCATACCTACACAGTCTATACATCGTTTGATGCCCACAGGGACAAGAAATTAGAGGCACTGGTAGAGGAACCAAAATAAGAACGAAAGACAATAATAATAGTTAACCTTGTGGCGGGTACTTACAATGTGTGAGGCACTGTTTTAATCATCTTACAAGTATTAACTCACTTAATCCTCACAGCAACATTAGAGGGTAGATGCTCTAATTGTCCTTATTTCATGAGTGGAAAACAGAGGCACAGAGAGGTTCAGAAACTTGCCCAAGGTCCCACAGCACATAAGTGGTAGAGTCAAGATTTGAACTCAGCAATCTGGAGCCAAGCCTATTCCTGTAAGCATTCTGCTCTAGAGGACAACAAGGCGGTAGAAGGATAGAAAACCTGGGAACTCTGAGGAAGTGATAAATAAACGAGACATCAGGTCTGGCTGGGAAAGAGATGAGAGAAAGCCTGGACAGGTCTCTGTTCTCTAACAGTTGGGTGTGTCCTACATCAGGGCTTGGTCCAGGCCACTTACTCTAATTATTATGTGGCATTTGCTAAGTGCATACCCTGTCCAGAGGCCAAGCAGGGAAGCTGAAGTCACAGGCAGCTGAAACAGAGCTCCAGGGTCATGCCCTCCCTTCCCCCCACCCCCCTGCTTGCCTGAAGGCCTCTGGCCAAGCAGACCAGACAGGAGGCCCACAGTTAGCTCTCGATTTTGAATCACTAACTTTCAACTATTTCCGCTTGGACTCTGATTGAATTTACAAACAGCATGAACATTTTTCAAATGCCTGTAGGAGCTTGTTGAATTAACCCGAGTGACTCATGACTGCAGCATCAGCTCATTCTCCTTTCCTCCTGGTGAGGAGACACCCTCCCACACCCACCCAAGGGGGAGGGAGAGAGCAGACGCCTCTCTTTTATTAAATTCTTCCCACCCAAGTCCACAGAGCAATGGATTTCCTGGAGTCCGAGGCCTGGGTGCCTCCAATAGTTGCCCAGGCAACTTTGAGAGTGTGTGTATGTATGTGTGCGTGCACATATGTGCATGTGTGTGCATGCCTGTATGTATGCATATATGTCCGTGTGTGTGCGCCTGGGTGTGCGTGTGGATCATCACTGTCAGGGCAACTTCAGACAATGAGACAAACAGTGGGTCAAGGGTGTTAGACTCCAGGCGCTGAGGATTGGTTTGAGGGCTGCTGGATTCACTGTCTTCCCTGTAGGTCAATGTATTATAGTTTAACAGTGGGGGCTGGGGGCAGGGGAGGGCTGTGAGTGGGGAGAGAATATAACACACACAGAATCAAAAGTGGTCTGGCATTTAACTTCTTTTTTCTGTGTGTGTATATTTTGATTGATTTCAGAGAGGAAGGGAGGGGGGAGAGAGAGAGAAACATCAATGATGAGAGAGTCATTGATTGGCTGCCTCCTGCACACCCCACACTGGGGATTGTGCCCACAATACGAGCATGTGCCCTGACCAGGAATCGAACTGTGACCTCCTGGTTCAGGGGCTGACGCTCAACCACTGAGCCACACCGGAGGGGCTGGCATTTAACTTCTAATAGCATCACACTAAGAAATTGGAAACTCCCTAATGGGAAATGCTAAAGAGAAGCATCTCTGCCCTGTCCTTCTATATTTGTGGGATGTCTCCCTCTCCGGGGGAAAAAGTACCACTTTCTGTTTTAACTGGGGCCTCCGTTCGGAAGGCTGGAGAGAAGAGATGAAAACCAGCCGGAGGTTTTGTTGGTGACTGTGGCCTTGAACCTCATCCCAAATCTCCTTGGCCACCTCCACCTCGCCCTGCCCTCTGCAGCTTTCCTAGGCAGTCCGCAAGCTTTGGACTGTCCACAGCGAGGACCCCCTGCCGAGTGGCTCTTCCCTACCTGGAGGGACAGCATGTTGTGCGATCCAAGAGACACCCACAGGGCGGTGCCACATGAGCACCCCACCCAGCAGATGTGCCACGAGCCTTATTTGTGGGAACCGCACCCTAGTGATCATGGAGCGGACCCTCCTTTCCAGGCTCTCTGAGCCCGGGGTACTCAAGCTCTGATCTCACCACATTTCCAACCTCCCTTCCTCCTTTATTTCCAAATTGTCCCCCAGCCCCCCAGCCCTCCCCAGTTCTGGGAAAGTCTACCCCTTCATGGAGCAGCTGATGGAAAAAGAAGTATTTCCATAGAGAGCTGTTAAATCAAACATGCAACTCTCAAGGCCAAGACACAGGGCCAAAAAGAAACTGGCATGTTGTAGAGAAGCCCGTCTGTGTTGGGTGAGGATGTGCCTGGCGTTTCTTGGGTGGGTATTTCAAATTGGGAGAGCAAAGCTGCTATCCTTCAGGCCCCCCAACGTCACCCCTTCACGTGTCTCATTTACCTGTTTACCACTAACCAGGGAGTGACAGCAAGCAAGTCACCTAACCATTCCGCTCCCCAGTCTCCCCCTCCACAAAATGAGATCTTACTTCCCAGGGGGAGCATCATACTGAGTGAGTCAGTTCTGTATCGCGTAGGCCTGTCCCTAAATATCTCTCAAGCCATTCTTGCCCCCAGGGCATTTCCCAACATCCCTGGGGGAAAGGCACCCTCTATTGAGAACCATTTCAGATGGTCTTGGATTCTTGGTGAATTAAACACTAAGCATTTTACATGGATCAAGATATAGGTAGTACATTGCATAAATTAATTTTTATTTCGGCTTACACATTTGGAGTAAGGGTCTCCCTAATCACCTACACAAATCTAAGTAAACAAGGTGCAAATCTGGATCCCAAGTTGGATGAAAGAATTCCATCTTATTCAGATGATAAAATATCAAGTATTTCATTGACTTGATCATTAGACACCAGCTGATCAGAAAGACCCAAGATTTTTAACCACTGTATATTACATGGTATAGGCATTCCTAAAATATCCACAACAGAAAAAGCTCTTTTCCTCATCCAAAATCCATTCCCCCTGATTAAATTATTCTCTAATTTCCACAGAGAGCTGTTAAACCAACCATGCAAACTATCCAGGCCCCACAGACTCAGGAGGAGAAAGAAAGTAGAAGACAGGTAAGTCAACCCTCAGCACCAAAGTGAATCCAGCCCATGAGGTTTATGCCAACCAAACCCCAGTTCCTCTTTGAGCTGTGTATCTTATAATCATGTCATTCAAGGTTGTCATTTCCAAGGTCATCTAAGTCCTACTCCTGGTCCATGCAATTATAGCCTTCCTCGGAAATGCTTGACAGGCCTCTGATCAGATGCTCTCATCTTTGGAGAATTCTAATTGTTGGAAAGTTCTTTCTCATATAACATTGCAATCTGATTTCACAGGATGTCTGCCTGACCCTTTACCAGGTGCTGACCTTGGAAACCCCATGGGGTGTGTCTCTGGTCTTGCCAGTGGCATCCTGGTGACAATTAGGGACTTTCTTTCAGCCTCTTTAGTCTGGCTTCTCTTCCTTGTTCCTTCAAGGTTCCCCCCAGCCACGATTCCTGACCCTTTTCCCTGGTGGTTTCCTGCCTACATATGTGCTCCGATTACTAAGTTCTCTCCTGAAATGAAATCGGAACACCATCTTCTCAAAGTAGCCCGATACTACATTTCCCAAAGTGTGTTCCCAGGAACGCCAGCCCTGTGCAATGCCACCCCAAAGGTTGCACTAGGCACATAAATGTGGGAAATACAAACTTTATCCTTAGAGAGTCTCAAAACAAGGGAGCATGTTAGAGCTCTGAGCAGTCGTGGAGAGAATCTGATTAGTGGAGTTTATGCCAATATGCTTCAGCGATATTTGACTTGAAGACTCTATTTCCTCCACATAACACAATTTCAGGAAAGGCTGGTCATTTTCACTCTGACTGACCTCCAGCTAGCTAAGACTACCTAACACTTCATTATATTTCCCAACCCCACTCTCTTTTACCTTACCGCCCTCGCCGTGTCCACCCCCCCCACCCCCCCGCACAGTCTCCTTGACATCCAGGATCTAATAACATTAGAACAAAGAACTCTATTGCACTAGCCAACTGTAGTTAGTAAATTCCTTCTTAAAGCAAAACGTCTTTGGGGGATATAAATAACCAATTCCATAATGTCCCTGTTTTGTACATGTGAACTCTCATTTATTACATTTCATCTCTTCAGCATGCCTGTAACACAATGAATGCAGTGCTACCACCTACCGCAGGGATTTTTTTTTTTTGGGTGACTGTTGTTTGTCATTAACTTCACTGACACATATGAAAGACAAGGAGAAAGTTGGAAATACTTTTAGCACATATAGTGTATCTGAATCTATTCAGTTAAAGTATATACTTTTTTGCCTTCCACAGAAGATTTTATGTATAACCTTTTTCCTAGGCACTTGGAAGCTAGCTACTTAAAGAAACCCCATGGTGAAGCTTTTGCACATTAAGCAAAGATCCTGACATGCATCTGTTGTAGGTTCAGATGCATATATACTAATTGAGGGCATTCCGCTTTGGGTTTTTAAAGCACAGGGAAGAGCAGCCATGCATAGCGCGTCCAATAAAACTTGGTTGAGGGAATGAGCACAGTGGGTGATAGGAAGGGCCAAAGGCGGCCTGCCAGGATCGTGCCGCAGGGCCAAACACTTGCACCCCTAGAGTGGAGCCTTTGGGGAGTGGGCTTCCAGGAGTCGATGTGAAAAGCCACCGTGTGACCTGGAGGAGTGGTGCCAGCACTCACCAACCCCTGCTTCTCTTCCTGAGTCTCCTGTTTCTACCACGTATATGAAAGCGGAATAAGGTACTAGGTAAGAAGCTAGACTTTCCAGGCTTCCTATCCCAGATCTACCTCTCACTAGCTATGTAGCTTTGCGCAAATTTAAAAAAAAATCTCTCTGTGCCTCAGTTTCCTGATCTGCAACATGCAATGGTCTCATAGGGCCATTACAGGGATTACATGAGTGAGCCCCTGTATGGTTGTGAGAACAGGGCCTGACACAGGCTCAGGAGTGTGAGTGAGGGCTCTCACATTTCCCCTTTCCCTGCGTGATCTCTCACACTCACTGCTTTCCACTTAACGCTAATACCTTACACTGAATCTTCATTACTTTTCGCCTGGACCATTCAGCATCCACCTCCAAATCGCCACATGCAGGCTCCCTCCCATCCACTTTACACACTGGTGCCTGACACGTTCACAACAACCTGCTAATACTAACTCAGCACTTGACACCCAACTTCTCTAGGGTTGTCAGTGCCAAGTGCTATTATATTTGCATTTTTCAGACGGAGACACAAGGGCATTTCAAAACCACATGGAAGACAATTCAGAAGGAAACTGAAAATCCCCAACTGCCAATTTGTCAGTTCATCACTCAAGCTGCAAATTTTTTAACCAAATCTGAGAGACTGCAATTCTAATAGAAGTTTCTATGATGGATCTATAAAGAGAAGGAAAAAGGTAGTAATGGAACAGGTTCCACTTAATCACCCATTGCAACAAACTTGACACATTTACACACACACACACACACACACACACACACACACACACATACATACACATACACACACGAGTCACAGATAGTGTTCGATAATCACTTACTTTTTTAACTCCACAGCAGTCATTTAGTGCCCCAAAGTAGAGATGGATCAACTACTAGGACCACAGCTTAAGGAAACCAGAGGATGGGGGAAGCGGTGAGCTAAGGAGAAAGGTGGGACTTTCTCAGGCCCAAAGCATGGGTAGCATTTGGATTGTCACCGAAGGATGAAGGTGGAGGGAAGGCTCAGCCTGGAGGCCAACAGCCATGGTTTGTTTTGATTCTATCAAAAGTTTGAGGAAGTTGGGCTGTACAGCTCTATTCTAACAGGTGATGCTGAATGGCAATCCGTACACACTTGGCAATGAAAAGACCTCTACTGCCATGGCCCATGCCTGAATGTAGACGCGGCCAATTCCTGGCTCTCCAACCCGAATTTAACTCCCCAGAACCTGATAGTGGTAGCTAGGACAGATAAGAAACTTGAAATCTGTGACATAATATTACCTCCTGAGAGGTACCCCACAAAATCAACACATACTGCAGCACTCCCACTACTACACCAACACCCCCTGACGGGCGCCTGGCAGCGGCTGCTGCTTTATCGCACGCTCTTGCCCACAGGCCTAAAAGTGGCTCCAGAATCTTTCTCATCACAGCATCCCAGGCAGCTGCTACCAACCAGACTGGCGCTGGCACGGGCAATGGGATTCATGTTCTATTCCAATGCTGTTTAATCAGCAATTTGTAACAAATGCAATGCTCTCGGCTGTGGGGCATGAATGGTTCATCAGGCCTCACCACCGTCTTGATGACATATTCTTCAAGAGTCTCGTCCCCTGCTTCTCTGATTGCACGTTTCCCAGAACACTGTTATAACTGACTTGCCATTTAGATTTTCTTTTGTGCGTGTGTTTGTTAATCCTCACACAAGGATATTATTTTTACTACTAGAGGCCTGGTGCACGAATTCATGCACAGGTGGGGTCCCTCGGCCTGGCCAGCGATCGGGGCGATCAGGGCCGTCTCACCCAGTCCTGATTGGGCGATTGGGGTAAGGGACTGCGGGAGGTTGGCCGGCCACGGGAGGTTGGCTGTGGGAGCACACTGACCACCAGGGGACAGCTCCTGCATTGAGCATCTGCCCCCTGGTGGTCAGTGTGCATCATAGCTACCGGCCGGGTATCCAGTTGGACATCCGGTCAGCTTTTATATATATAGATTGATCTTCAGAGAGAGTGGAAGGGAGGGAAGGGGGAGAGAGAAAAAAACATCAATGTGAAAGAGATACATTGATTGGTTGCCTCCTGCACACACCCCGACTCAGCCCAGGATCCAGCCTGCAACCCAGGTTGCATGCCCTTGACCAGGAATCGACCTTCAGTGCAAGGGCTGATACTCCAACCACTGAGCCAAACGGGCTAGGGCTAGATTTTCTTAATGGGACAGAATTCGGTGGCCAGAGAACACAAGTGAACAAGAACACAAAGCCCCCGAGAAAACCAGAGAAGTTGTATTTTTCATCGTGAAGCTGACAGGCTGGTGTCAACACCAGTTTCTGTGAATGGGATTAGCACCAAGTCCGTTCCCAAACCTGCTGTCCCCTGGTTGTGCCTCAAAGTCAAGTTACGGGGACTTCAAGCTGGGACCAGATCCCAGGCCACAGGGGCTCCCTTATGAACAGTTTGTCAATACCCTCAGACAGCAACCTGATTTCCTCACTCTTCCTGACAGCATCAGACTCAGTTTCCTCACCTGTAACATGGGTGGTTGTCCCCAGGTGGCTGCTGTGAGCATTAAAGCAGCTGAGGTGTATGAATCACACAGCATCATGGCAGGTACACAGTAGCTACTCAATAATGTTAACTGTCTGCCATTCCCCTTAACTGGGACCTCGTCGCTTCTCACCTGGACAGCCATCACATTTTCCTATCTGGTTTTGACTCCCTGCCACTCCAATGAACCCTCTCCCTCAACCCTGACAAAGTGAGCTTCTGATCATTACACTTCCCTACTCAACCCTTGCTGGCTCCCCAACGCCTATAGAATAAAGTCCAAAATCCTGGGCTGACATGCAGAATCTTTCACAAGCTAGCCCCTGCTTACCTCCTCATCCTCACCTCCCCCGCTGTCCACCACCCACCTGTCCCCAAATGCCTGGATCATGCACCTTCCCCGGGCAGGCGAGGCACTTCTACACTTTGCATCCTTCTGATCATGCATCCTGTGCAGCCAGCCCCTTCCCAACTTCTGCTTTGAAAAATTCGACTGGTTCTTCAAGGCCCATTCAAAGTTATCTTCCTCTATGAAGCTCCCCTGATAAGCACCCTTGTTCAACTGACAAGCAGAATAAATATTTCCCCATTCCAGTCTCCCACTAATGTAGCCCTTACCTGAACTGAAGCTATGTTGAAGGTAGGAAGATATTTTTTAAATTTCTTAGAATGTTTAAAGTTATTGACCCAGAGAAGAATGTGTGATTTTTAAAATATTATCATAACCAACATTTCCTGATATGCCAGGCTCCAATCTCGCATACACCTCACAGCAACTCTAGGGCATTCACATTGTCCCCAGTTTACAGATGAGGACATGGGAGGATGGGGAGGGTGTACAGCTGGCCCACCAGCGCCATCTAGAAAGTGGTAGAGCAGGGATTCAAACCCAGGTGGTCTGGCTGCAGAGCCCAGGGGCTGGACCACTGCAGTCAGATGGTTGGTCCTTAGTGCTCTCGGGCGAGTCCACCTGCACTGTGCAGTGTGGGTATTGGGGGTACAGACTAGTGGGGAGAAAGGCATGTAAAATAATAACTTCAGTACAACCAGTACATGAGGCAAGGAAGATTCACACTACAAGCATCAAAAAAAAACAACAAGCAATCCAATTTAAAAATTGGCAGACCACCTCAATAAATATTTCTTCAAAGAAGACATACAGAGGCCAACAGATGTATGAAAAGAGGCTCAACATCACTAATCATCAGGAAATGCAAATCAAAACCATAATGAGTTTTCACCTCATACCTGTTGGAATGGCTATCAAAAAAGTCCAACAATAAATGCTGGCAAGGATGTGGAGAAAAGGGAACCCTCGTGCACTGCTGGTGGGGTTGCAAATTGGTACAGCCACTGTGGAAAACAGTATGGAGGTACCTCACAATATTACAAACAAAACTTCCATATGACCCAGCAATTCTACTTCTGGGTATCTATCTGAAGAAAATGAAAACACAGATTCAGAAAGATATATGTACCCCTATGTTCATTGCAGTACTTATGACCGCCAAGATATGGAAGCAACACGGGTGTCCATCAACAGATGACTGGATAAAGGAGATGTGCTATACATGTACACTGAAATATTACTCAGTCATAAAAAAATAAATAAAACCTTGCCATTTGAAACAATATGGATGGACCCAGAAAGTATTATGCTCAGTGAAGTAAGTCAGACAGACAGTGAAGGAACAATACAATACCATATGGTTTCACTTACAGGTGGAATCTAAAAAACAAAACAAAACAGGAACAGACTCATAGATATAGAAAACAAACTGATGGCTGCCAGATGGAGGCAGGTGGGGAAATGGGCAAAACACGTGAAGGGGAATAAGAGGTACAAATTTCCAGTTATAAAATCAGTAAGTCCCTGGGATGTTATATACAGCATAGGGAATAGAGCCAAAAATATGGCAATAACTTCATACAGTGACAGATGGTTATTAGACTTATTGTGGTGATCACTTCGTTTGGTATATAAATGTTGAATCACTCCGTTGTATACCTACAGCTAATATAACATTGTATGTCAACTATGCTTTAATAGAAAAAAGAATTAGTTCCTTGCATCTGTATGACTCAAGATCCGATTATAAAGGCTTGAATGTATGCATGCAATAGAAGATTTTTTAGAGATCAAAACCCCTTGAAGAGCCTAAGGAATAATAGCTAATGGTGGAACTTCAGGCTTCCCAGGGGATCGGTGGTGAAGGTGTTGGAGGACTAGGGGAGTCTGCCGGTACCTTCAAGTCACACCGTGTAGACAGAAGCATTAGCCAGCCCCGGAGAGACTTAAAAATGACACCCCTAGCCATGCCCTCCCCTTGGAGAAAACCCACAGCTCAGGTTTGCACTGTCACCGGACCCACCCCACCCCACTGGGAGGTGAGGTTGCCAGGGTGGGAAGGGGAGTGGGGCCTGGAACCGGTTTTTTGAGCAGCTGGAACCTGCTCCATTGTCTGCAGCCATCGGCTGCCTTGATGCCTTGATCAACGGCTGGGCCATCGGAGAACCAGCAGGACTGGCCCCAGGCCAGCTCCTTTTCAGCTTTTACAGGCACTTGCTTTGGGAAGGAAACTGAAACCAGGTAGGTGTTCTTTCTTACAAAAGATTGCTTCTCAATCCACTCGTGGAAGGACAGAGCAGTATTCTGACCAGTATCATCCCAGGGAGGGTCCGACAGGCTTCCCACTGCCTTCTCAGTCTCCTGGTGGCACCGGTGCCGGCAGCTTCCTGCGCTCCAGCCCCGGGTGGGAGAGAAGGGCTGGCGCAGGGGAGGTTCGCTTGCTCTACTTTTTCTAATCTGTCCATAAGCAAACTTTCCCTTGAAGCAATCCACCCCTCCCCCATTCCCCAACCCTCTCCCACTCCAGGTGCCTAGATTTCAGGAGCTGGTGGGTCAGGCCCACTCCCCGAGGGTCCCCTCCTCCGCTAACCGGCTTTCCTTCCTTGCAGGCCTGTGACGGGAAAATCAGGAGAAAAATCAGCCTCAGAGGGCACTGGTGGTCAAGGGTGAGCGGGAGGCAGGGGAGCAGACAATGTCATATCTCTAATTGGTTGTCGCTGCCTGTCAGAAAATGATGACAGAACTCCGCGCCTGGCCCGGCGAGTCAGAGACCGGGCTGGGACCCCTGACCTCTGCACAGGGTCTGTTGGAGATTTATTTTCCAGATAAACAACCCAATCCATTCCTGACTCGCAGGCAACGCTCAAGGTTTGTGCAAGTAAAGGGGAAGCAAGAGCTCAGACGCATCCATTCGTTTGAAATGACTTCATTTAACAAATCTAGTTTTTCAGCCCCATGTTCAAGGCCTTGGTGGATGCCGGAGGGGAGCGGGGGAATAGGAAAAGTGAGTCAGAGATGAGTCAGCCGGGGGCTGCCACCCCCAGCTTGCAGGGGATGACATGTGTAAATAAATGTCAAGGGGTAGAAAATGAGAAGCGCCGTAAGGGAAGTTCCAATGAAGTGCCAGGAGAGTTCAGAAGAAGGAGAAATGATCCTGTGGATTTAAAACAAAATCCAAGAGCAGAGTGTCTAAAAAGTCATACTCGTAAACCACTACAGCCTCGATTTTTAATTGCACGTTTGTGACCAAACCAGTGTGCAGTCATCAGCCGTGAGGTGCTTTGCAAGTAATCTGTTGTTCATTCATGATATTTAATGAGCACCTACAATGTGCCAAGCTACAGGCCAAGGATACAATCGTGAACAAGACAAGCACAAGCACCCAGATGTGGAGCTCACAAATATAAAACTTCCCAAGCGCGGCCTGTTGAAGGAGCTGACAGGTGTGCACTGTGCCGGGAGCAATTCTCCAGGGAGCAGGGCGGGAATGATGGGCAGGCCAGGGCAGGAGGGATCCCAGTACGGAGTCCGGACCCTATCCTAAGAGCAATGTGAGGCCGCTGAAGATTTAAAGCAGGGCTCTGACACGGGGGGATGTGCCTTTCTACCAATCACCTTGGTTGTCCATAAAGAAGGGATCCTAGCCCGGCTGGTGTGGTGGCTCTGTGGTTGAGCAACCTATGAACCAGGAGGTCACGGTTTAATTCCCGGTGAGGGCACATGCCCGGGTTGTGGGCTCGATCCCCAGGAGAGGGCATGCAGGAGGCAGCCGATCAACGAATCTCTCCCATCATTGATGTTTCTATCTCTCTCTCCCTCTCTGAAATCAATAAAAAATATATATGTTTTAAGAAAGGATCCTAGAAAGCCAGACCACCTATGGGAAGACCATTGCTACCTTTTAAAACTAAGAGCAAATTCAAGGTTCCCCTCCGTGGCCACTCTGCCTTGCCATGCTTGTACCGGATACGCCTTCTCAATAGCTAGTGTTCCAGAACCACAGCTCCAGAGCTGTGCTGTAGGCCAAGGTCCAAGGAAAACCATGAAGGGTCGTCAGCAGCTGTGATTACAAATTACCGTACTGCATGCGAACTGTGACTTGATGGTGGCTGCCACTTCCTTTTTAATTTTACCCATGGTAATTTTTTTAAGTAAAGAGCACCTGTGGCGTTATTAATTTTCTCATTAAATTGGAAAGTGCAAGGGAGAAGGGGATTATCAATACCCGGGAAGGGCTGTGAAATATAGCGTGGGTACCTGTGTACCCCAGAGGAAAGAAGGCCGAGAAGCACGGCACCAGCAGAGTCCGGGGATAACTCCGCTTGCCACACTACAGTAGGTCATTCTGTTTGGTGGCCTGTGGTGGGAGTGTGGTTTCAAAGGCATTCGGAAGTCACAGAGATACAGGGAGAAGTCAAAGCATACCATCTGGCTAACCTCCAGACCATCTCATGCTTCTGGTCTTGCTCAGGGTAGAAGTGATGTCTTTACAATGCTGTGCAAGGACTTACATGTTCTGCCCCCTGCCCCCTCCCCAGTCTCTCCCTCTGACCTCACCCCCTCCCACGATGTCCTCCTCCCTCTGCTCCAGCCACACTGGCCTCCTGGTTCTTCCCTCAGCACCAGGACCTTTGCATGTGCTATTTCCTCCAGAGCTATGCATGGCTCTCTCCCTCCCCTTCTTCATGTTTTTGCTTAATATTTTATTTTTTATTTTTAAGGAGCTTTGAAAAGCAATATTCTTTATCCTTAAGAATGCTGCTAACCAAGATCATCATGTTTCGTCAGTGCCCAGAACACATTCAACGAGCCATCTTATAAAAGTTCCCTACCAAAACCGTAATGGACAAATACATTCATCAGCAATTTGATGTACGAAATCCTGGCCACCCAAAGGACAGAGGCCAGACTAAGATACCATCCAGCAGGTTGGGCCAGCCAGAAAAAAAAGCAGCTGCCGACCCAATACCGTAAGCATCTGACGCGGGCAACATAGGCGAGCATCGGGGATCCCGTTGGATGTTAAAACTAATCCATCTCCACGGTGATGATGTCACTGAGAAATCTGTAGCTTCTGATGATCAACAAAGTTTAATGTTTCATCCTGAGGAATGGTCATGCAGAATCCAACTTGGCAACATAACAGCAAAGCACACCGCACGGAGGCTTTCCCGGAGTGCCTTACTTAAACTGCACAACTCACTCCACTTCTTCTCCCCTGGCCTGCTCCCGGCCCGTAGCACTTCTCATCTTTAGTAAATGAGTGCTCATGCATTTTGTTTTCAGTCTGTCTCCTGGTCCTGCTGGAATGTGAGCTCCACAGAGCAGAGACCTGTGTCTTGGTTCACACTGCTCTATTTCCAGTGCCTGCAATGGGACCTGACACAGCAGGGACGTGGCAAACGTTTGTTAAGTGTTAGCAGCCCTGGAGGTCAGAGATGTTCTGTTACTTTACCTTTAGAAAGCACTCTGTTATCTTCCTGACTTTCCCCCTTTTATTTTTTTAGCAACAACAACAAAACCCACCTCTCTAAATATGTTTCGCTTAGATTAAACTCCAAGTAAATCAGCTGACATTGCAGCCACTGGCCAAATTACACTGGGGCGAAGGGTGGAACCTGAGTTTAAAAATGAGTTACAACTGACCCCGGAAGTCAAGGGTCAGCTGAGCTTATGTGACCCTGTTTATGAAAACAACCCTGAAGACTTTCATCTCCTTTTCTAATGCTTTCAGCTTCAGCCTCACAACAGACCCAGTTTCCAGATTTAAAAAACACGGAGACAGTACAAAGCGGCTGTCCCACAGCTAGTTGGTTGGTGAAAGTAATCATGGGAATTTAAAATATTTTGTTCATAAGCCATTCTTTATTCCTGCAAAACGCTGGGCTTGCGTTCAGGTCTGGAGCCAGCCCCTGGGTCCCTGCCCCCGCTCAGTCACTCCCCTGCATTCTGAGATCTGTCACGAGCAGCCTCCGAGACTGAGCACGCAGCTGCGGCCTGGGGTTGTCCCGTGGAAAGAAAAGACGCAGATGAATGGAACCTGGCTCGCACTGCTGGGAACTAAAAGCAGGAGACCCCGGTTCCCCCACAGACCCTCCCCCTTCCTGGGGGGAGGGGGGGATCAATCATCAAGAAGACAAATTTCAAAGATACCAAACCACTGAAAAGAAATTCCCACTTAATGTTGCACCCTGACACCCCAAGACTTTCAGAGAAGTGGTAGAGTACATGCTGGCCGCTATACGAGGGTCCCTCTGAGCATGTGGCCTGGGGTCCAACTCTGGCCTCTGATTCCACCACCAAGACCCTGAGCCTCCCCCTGGCACCGGACACTTTAAAAACAGCACAGCCAGGTGCTGCTAGACAGTGATACGTGCTATCACCGCAGGGAGGGGTGCGGGCACCCGTGGCCCTCGGTGGCACTCCACTATCACTATAACAATATCCATCAGACCCTATCTCCCACCGCCACGCCACGCTCTCTGCCCTCCTGCCTTAGACTTTCCTTCCTCTAGTGAGTTAGCAACACAAACCCCCAAAATCCCGTGTTTCAGGAATGGAGAAGGTGTGACAGCGAGGTGGCTGGCTTTTGTGGTCTTTGAGGAAACAAGCAAGCCTCCTTCCAATGGGGGTGACCCAGGCCCCCCAGCAGAGCAGCCCACCCTCACAGGTACCCTTATTCTCCCTCAGGGCTGTGGTAACACACCTCAAAAATACATTGCTCAGTAGAGTCAAAAGGAACTTCCAGAATCTCAATAGACGAACTGAAAGACTACAATCCAAAGGTAGTTCTTCGCAACCTTTAATACAGAGACAGCACGACGCAGAGACCCAGGGAGGTGGGACTCAATTTGACAGCAAATCTTGTGCTGTAAACGGGACGAGCTGGACTAACCGAGTCAAGCAGAGGCCGTGGCGGCCTTCAGCGACAGCGCGAGTGAGTCCAGATGTAATTATAAGGCACAGAGCCGCCCTGGGTCACACACTGTCACATCCCCATCCCCGGGCGGGGGAGCGCAGCCTGGCTCCTCACCTTTCCCGGGCCCACCCGCCCCCTCGCAGCAGCCGCTGAGAACTCACTTTGCAGCGGCCCATCGGGCAGGGCATGCCAGTCGGTCCCTCACCAGGATCCCTCGAGGGTCAGGTGCGCTTTGCTGGAGGAACAGCTGGGGCTGCGGGTGGCACCGCTGCTCTGCGGGCGCCCGGGGCCTCTGAGGCCCTGGGGCAGGCTTATCAGCAGCAGAGGCGCGGGCAGAGGGGAGGCGCCCACCTGGCTCCTGCAGATTACAGGGGTGCCCTCGCCTGCTCCCGCTCAACCCACTGGACCCGGCTGCACACCAGGCCTCAGCCAGCGCAGTCCCTGCCCAGGGCCCCTCAGGCGGGAGCAAGGCAGGGCAGCCCCTCCACCTGTGCTGCAGGGGCGCAGGGGAGCAGGAGGCCTCAGAGGCCAGGTTGCCTGGAGTTGGCTCCTGGGGGACACCAGCCCCCGGGTGAGGGCAGCGTTCCTCCCATGGCCACAGACAGCCCTCTCCCTGGAGCCAATGGCCTTCTCTGCATGCCCAGCCCTGGGTCTTCAGGACACGTGGCCTGACCCTCTCCTTTCACCTGCCTGACAGGGGGCCCTGTGCCTCAGCTGCTGATGGGAGGGGATCTAGGCACAATCCTAAAACACTGGGGCCCAAAGTAACAACCTTCCTGGGAACCAGAGGTGAGTCACCACGAACCGCGCTCCTGGGGCCAAGGCGGCGCCCCACATCGCTGCCAGGACGTGGGGATTGCCCGGCCAGCCCCTGCCAGCCCCTGCCAGCCCCGGCCAGCCCCCGCCAGGCCCCTCCTGCAGGCTGGCTTGGGAAGGCTTCTTTTGCAACATCCGGCCATCGTGCAAGGGGCTGAGGTGGCACGCGCCCAGTGGCTTTATCCGGTGAGAACACTGTGCCCTGGAGTGGCAGCCGGCGGCTGGGGAAGGGCATGGATGACCCAGAGGAGCGGACACTGAGCCTGGAGGACGGCAGCAGCACCCCGCGGCCTGGCCGACATGGAGGCTTCTGCAAACGTGCAATACATCCACATTCACGGTTCTTGAGCGGCACGGACACCTTTGGGCCCCATCCAGCCTCCCTCCCATGCCTCTCCGCCCCCTGCTGGGCTGAGGCTGCTCCAGGTCCCCCAAGAGGCAGCCATCTGGCTCAGAGCCTTCCTGCGGGTCCAACCCCGCCTGCCAACGTCCGCCCGGTGACCCTCCGTGTGCACGGCAGCTGGGACGCCCGCAGCGGAGGCTGGGCCATCTCGGAGCGACCAGCACCTGATGTGGCGTGGGGAGGGCCGAGCACGTTCAGGGCTACATTTTGACTAAAAATAACATCCGCACAGTCATGAGAGCACAAGTCCTTGGCCGATGTCTTTGGGAGCAGAGAATCCGAAACAATGGCTTTTTGTGGGGTTTTGTTGTTGCTGCTGTTGTTGTTTTGAGGCAGCCAGGAAGCGAACACGTGCAAAAGAAGCAGGTCGCGGTAGGCATGGTGTCAAAGAACTCCACCACAGGACAAATGGTCTCACTTGGCAACGGACCGGGCCAGGCTGGGCCCTGTGGCTGAGCGCTGGCCTGGGCCACCCTCGGGTGCAGGCACGGTCTGGAGTCACGGCAGGTTTGCTGCGCGGCGAGTTTGCAGTGAAGTCTCCGGAACGGACCCGTGGATGTCACCAGCAGGGGGATAAGAGCAAGCAGGCACTTCCCCATCCGGAAGACAAACACTAGCTTTCTTCTCAGATTTCCCAAGCTGGGAGGAGAACACGCCAGCAAGTAATCACGGAGTGGAGCAGTGACTTGGAAAATGCTCTGTGCGTAGAAACTGTAATTTCAAATCTTTAGCAAGGGGAGATGGCCAGGCAGGCGTGATTCTGCAAGGTCCTCGGATGGCGCTTCCAGCGGCAGGATGGTCTCCGGCAGTTCCCTGAGCCCCAAAACTCCAGCAGCTCAGTGTCCCTGGGAGCCAAGGCGCCTCAGAATTTAACCCAGAGGGGGCCGTCTAAGCTTCTGTCTCATGGATACATCAAAAGGGAAACAGCCAGACACAGAAGGGACAAACCACACCTCCAGGCTACAGGGAACTGGGCAGGTCACACAAGCAGCTTGACCTTAGAGAACTGGACTCACGACGTGCTTGAGACCCCCCAGTTCATCCCTGGAACAGTGCTGGCCGTGACGGTCAGGCTAAGGATGGGCACATTGTATGATGTGGGTTGAAGTGACATTTGTCACTCCCTTCTCAGCAGACTGCTGCCAAGGGCTTTCACAGGTTCTCTGCCATATAATATCCTTCTTCTTTTTTTAATCCTCACCTGAGGATATTCTTCCCATTGATTTTTAGAGAGAGTGGAAGGGAGGGAAGGAGAGAGAGAGAGAAGCAGCGATGTGAGAGAGAGACATTGATTGGTTGCCTCCCACATGGGCCCCAGTAAACAGGGGCTGGGGAATGAACCTTCCCTGGAAATCAAACCCGCGACCCTTCAGTGCGCAGGCTGGTGCTCTACCACTGAGCCACACCGGCCAGGGCTCTTCTTAGTCTCTGAAAGGAAGCCACAAAATCTGTCCCAACTTGTAAAGTGCAAGGATTGTGAGGATCCCCTAAAAGTCCAGCACTCCCCTCCACCCCCCGCCCAGCCCTCACACGCCCCTCTCCTCTTGGTTTCGTTCTTGTATGTACAAGCTTACACACCGTGCTTGCTGTGCGCCAGGCTCTGTTCTAGGCACTTGGCACTCACTCCTATCATCCTTATCATTACTCTGAGGTATTCATTGTCATTAGGCTCAGTTTACAGACGAGGAAATGGAGGCACAGAGAGAGCAAAACACCTGCTCAAGGAGAGGAGGGGTCAGTTTTCAAACCAGGTGGTCTGGATCTAGGGTCCGGAGGCCGAGTCTGCCATTTTGCTTCAGAATTAACACTTTTAGTTCACGGCCAATCCAGTTTCCTTAACAAGTATGGAGTTCAACATTTGGCTGTTGAATGTTTCCAGTGTTCTTGTCTCAATGTTCTATTTTTACAAGATGATGAATGAATAAGTTGATAGAAGAGATTTTTAGATTTTTTATTATAAAAGTAATGGCATCCTCATTGACAAAAATGTGGAAATGGAGGGTTTTGCATATAATTTCAGTCTCCCTCAGTACCCCCAACATTGTAATGTATTTTCATGGAGCCATTCCTTCTATGCATGTATCTCTTTAAATTTTTTTAAAATACATTTTTATTATTGATTTAAGAGAGGAGGAAGAGGGAGAGAGAGAGAAACATTAATGATGAGAGAGAATCATTGATCGGCTGCCTCCTGCATGTCCCCCCTGGGGAAGGAGCCCACAACCCAGGCATGTATCCTGATTGGGAATGGAACCATGACCTCCTGGTTCAAAGGTCGACGCTCAACCACTGAGCCATGGTGCAGGGGCTAACATTTTTATTATGAAATATCTCACACAAAAAGAACATTACAGGAACTATCTATACAAAGACTCCTGTGTCTACTTCTCAGTTTCATTAAATTTGGCCAGATTTTTAAAAGAAATAAGATATTATATACTGCAGAAACCCCCATGCAATGCATCTCGATCCCATCCACCTCTGTCCTAGGGGTAATAACTAGCCTGAATTTGGTATTTCTCAATCCCATGAATTTTCAATACAAAAATAATCTATTAATCAGCCTTTGTTACTTCAGGCTATGGAATCTGGGACATATCACTTACCCTTTCTAAGTTTCATTTCTCCTCATCTATGAAATGGGTATAAGATACCTCTCTGCCTGCCTCACAGGATTGTTATGAGGATCATAGTACTGGATCTGAAAGCACTTTATCATCATCAACGGAAACAGTAGTCATGCTTCTAGATGGTGTATGTCAGCAGTGACAAATGAGCTGGCTTATGTATTCCCCTGTTCCTGACAAATCAGTTCCATGAGCTTTTGTGGGGGTTTTTCGGTTTTTCAAAATCCCAGTAGCCTCTGGTACCCATTCATCTCCATGAGCATCACAGATTTCCCCGAGCTGATTTCCGCAACCTATCCATTTGGTGGGAACACACTTATTTCTTTAAATACACGGGTAATGGGATTTATCATAAGACAAACTTGGTTTAAAAATCAGATTGTTTAGAAAAATGATAAAATGACTCACAAACTCACTGTCCCAATATAACCACTATTATGACTCTAAGGCTGTGTGGGAACAGGGTCATGAACCTGGGCTTCTGAGTCACACAGCCTGGGTTCTGCCCCTTAGGAGCTGCATGACCTGGGGCACCTTCCCGACTCCTCTCAGTCCCTGAGTTACCTGCGCCAGGAGAAGATATGAATGCCCACTCCCAGAGGCTGCTGAGAGGACGAAATGGTAGCACGTGTGCGGAGCCCTGCCCCACAGCGAGTGCTCCGGAAATGTTACGTGGTGGTGTTATTCTAGTGACCACCCCTGCAGACTTTTAAGAATGCACACATAATACATATTAACATACCTATTCAGTTCCAAAAATAGGATGCATGGTGTTTTCTCCCCTGCTTTTGTTAACAATATCGGAATATTTTTTTTCACATGAGAAAAATACACATCTGTATCATCTTTAAAGACGGCAGAGTAAGCCACCCTAGGACTGTTGGCTACTTCATTTAATCCATCCCCTACTGCCGAGTACTTAGGTTCTTCCCTTTCATTCTTTTGCCAATTTAAACATGACAATGAATACCTTGTGTTCTTGAAGGTGATTATTCCCTTAAGATCTTTCCCAGATATTTTTCAAGACCGGTTGGTGTCAAAGGTTATGAACGTTTCTGAGACTTGATTGATTTTTCTCCAGAAAATGTATGTAACTGTTTTCCTGCACCCAGACAGCTAGACCCGACTGACCTCAGCAATGCGGCTCCATCCAGGAAGTGCACTTGCCTGGTGACATGCTTTCAAGAACTGTCCTTAACTGAGGAGTAGTCTTTTTGTCCCCTCCCCCCCAAATATGTTTTTATTGACTTCTGAGAGAGGAAGGGAGAGGGGGAGAGAGACGGAAACATCGATGAGAGAGAAACATCCATCGGCTGCCTCCTGCACACCCCCTTTCCGGGGATCAAGCCCATAACCCAGGCATGTGCCCTGACCTGGAATCAAACCAGCGACCTCCTGGTGCATGGGTCAACGCTCAACCACTGAGCAACACTGGCTGGGCAATTGAGGAGTAGTGTTAATCCCCACTGCGATCCTGTTGCCTGCAGTTCTTCTTTGTACTGACTGCAAGTTAAGGGCATGACCACCTGGTTTGGCAGCTACACATGCTGGCTTAGCAGAGATTTATTCATCTAATTACCCCAATCCTGTGAGGACCCATAAAACAAACACTGCATTTACACCAAATCCACACCTCTGTGGGAACCTCCAAGCCAGCGGGAGGCTCCGTCTTATAAAATTGTGGTAATAACGTACATTTGTAGAGCAATTTGCTATTTGCAAACACGTTGACAGACACTACGGTATGTAATACTCAAAGCAATCCTGGAGTTTTTATGATCATTAACAAGTATTAGTATTATTTCCGTTTTACAAAATGAGGGATTGAAACTCAGAAAACTGAGTTGCCTGTGGTCCTACAGCTAATCAGTGACTGAGGCCATAATCAGTTCTGACAAAATCCCAAATCCTCCCATGCCACACTGCTTCTCCTGCTTTGTGAAAATAAATTAACCGTCTTGTTTGGGGTTAATTTATCACTGGTGTTCTCTCACCATCATTTTACAGTGAACCCATGGGTACTGGAGAAAGAGGGGTAGGTGTGTTAGGGTGAGGTATAGAGAAAGAAACAGAGAGAGGGAACAGGAGGGAGGGGATAAGGGGAAAAGAGAGAGAGAGAGGAGAAAGGAGAGAAAGAGAGGATTAATTTTGCCTCAGGTGCCCCAAATTCTAGCTTAACCCCTGAGCTAATGACAATGGCATTTAAAGTGTTGAATATTCCATTCAAGGGTCATTCTCCAACGTGGAGGGCACTTAGACTCCTCAAATCGTCAGCTGTGCTCTCCGATATGGCAGTTTGTCTGGTTATGTATAGTCTGGCATTTCCTAAAGGGAGGTGGTGTTTGGGGAGGAAAGTCAGCCATGGTGACAAATGCTGAATGTTCAATATTCAGCAGAATAATCGGTGGATGCAAAGTTCCATGCTAGGAGGTATAAAGGCGGCAGGTTATCTTTTATTCCTCCCAGAAAGCAAATCTCAGGTACTAGCAGCTCAGACTTGTTCCTTCCACCCCTCGGGTCATGGACCTGGCCTCTCTGGAAAGGAACTGGGTTTCCACAGTGAGGCCATCTGCGGCTCCTCCATGGAGGCTGCCCTGAAGCCAGATCATGTCTCTTTTCATGGGTTTCACTGTCTACACGCAGGGGCTGCAGGTCCATCAAGTCACACAGGATCACAGAACTCAACGTGGGAACAGCCATGAAAAGTCATCTAGCACCGGAATCCCTCTTCCGACAGAGAGGGGTGCCTCCTCCCCTTGACCTTCCAAAACGATGTGTCCCCGAGGTTCGGAAGGTCCTGGCTCACATACAGAGGCCACCACCCTGTGACTCCCTCCTCCCGGTCCCAGTTCCACCTGCCACCACCTTCCTCTCAGCTTCCATGCTCACACTGGGCAGCTGCTGCCCCACCTCGCGCGAGCTGCCTCGCCTCCATCCCGGCCACCAGCCCGGGGCCTTCACCCAGCCTTGGGTGGTTGGACAGCCTCCGTCTTAAATTCCAGCTCCATCTCAGGTTGCGTGACCTCCCTAAACCTCAACGTGTCCCACTGTCCAGTAGGAATAACAAGAACGTCTACCTCACAGGCTTCTGTGAAGACTAAACGAGATCATGCTTGCACAGCGCTCACCAGGCTGGCTGCGCCTAGCCTGCGCTCAGTCAATGTAGCTGTTATGACTACCTTTATTTTCTCCAAACACACCTTTCATTTACCCATGTTTCTCAAAGTCTTTCATCTGGAGATCCTGACGAAACACAGGACAGAGAGCAATTATGATCTCCATTCATCGATATACATTTAATGCTCCACCTTCCCAGAGTTCGGTGACTAAGCTGGCTATGTCACCGAAGGCAAACTGGAAACTGGGAAGTTCATGAGCACCTGGCTGAGGATGGGGCCCGGAGCACGTCACCAAAGCCCTCTCTGTGGCTGGCACTGGTCCCTTAGGTGACCCACTTTGAGTATGGTTCCTCAACTAGTTTCAAGTCACTTAACTACCAGCATCCAAGTCAAATGTCTTCACTTTTCTTCATGTTGTCCATAAAAACATCATAAGAGACTCTGTCAATATAAAGCATGGGCAAAACAGAAAACTGAAATACGATATTAAAAAATAGAGAGAGAGCCGAAACCGGTTTGGCTCAGTGGATAGAGCGTCGGCCTGCAGACTCAAGGGTCCCAGGTTCGATTCCGGTCAAGGGCATGTACCTTGGTTGTGGGCACATCCCCAGTAGGGGGTGTGCAAGAGGCAGCTGATCGATGTTTCTCTCTCATCGATGTTTCTAACTCTCTATCCCTCTCTCTTCCTCTCTGTAAAAAATCAATAAAATATATTTTAAAAAAAAATAGAGGGAGAGGTTCTGTTTTCTTTCCTCGCTGAAATGGATGGTCTTACGCTCTATCAGGAGTCCCTGTCCTCAGCATTCTCCTCGTGCTGACTCCTGGACACGTCTGTTTACAATACAACTGCATTGTTTGTACTATAACCACCATGTGGCTCTTAAGAAGTTACTTCATTTCATTATAGTTATCTGTGTACATGTTTGTCTCTCTCATTAAAAGGGAAAGCTCTTTGGGGGCAGATATTACACTATGTTCATCGCCAGATGCCATCGAAACATGGGGTTTTAAACACAAGAGCTGCTCAGTAATTGCCTGCCAAGTGGACCATGAATGTATGTATGCATGAAAGAATGAACGAACAAGTGGTTTCTGTCAGTAAACTGCTGTCGAGTATTACAAAGGAAATGAGGTTAGTTGGGCATGACTCATTCTTGATGAACCCATGCTAGTTGCCAGAGACCACTATTTTCCCCTCACTGGTCATAAGCCATGTGTTTAATAATCCATTCTACACCTTTTTTCAGGAATTTGGCATTGTGAAATCTGTGGGGTTTTTTGACAAGTGAGATAGCTACCTGCCTCCAGTTTTCCTCTCCAATTCTTCAGGATTCACCAACATTCCCAAGAGGGTCTCTGTGACCACACGTCCAACTTTACTCAGCACCAGGAAGGACACGTGCCGGAGCTAGAAAACTCGAGTGCGTTGAACACTCAAATACTCGCTAATTGGAAACAAGATAGACCAGTTCAGTTGAGTAGATTTTGCAAAGTCTCCAAACTTCAAATCACACACTTCTATTAATAAAAATATTTTTTAGCATATGCATTCAATATATGGGCATTTATTTATCTGCAAATCATATACATGTACTACTATGCCAAAACATTATGTACATTCTAAAACACACAATAAAACAAAAATTTTAAAAGGATGAAATATCACCCAGCCAGTGTGAATTGAGCATCAACCTATGAATCAGGAGGTCACGGTTAGATTCCTGGTCAGGGCACATGCTCAGACTGCCGGTTCGATCCCTACTAGGGGGTATGCAGGAGGCAGCCAGTCAATGATTCTCTCTCATCATTGTTTCTATCTCTCTCTCCCTCTCCCTTCCTCTCAGAAATCAATAAAAATATATTCAGATATATATATATTTTTATAAAAAAAGAAAGGATGAAATATGTTCTTCCTGCATTTTCTTGCACATTGCTGGGGTACATGAACCCCGCTTTGGAGACCACAGGACCATTGCCATTACCATCGGGGTGATGAGCCAAACCCCCTGCAGACCACAGAAGTTCACTGACCTCTGGAATCACCCAGCTTGTACCGTTAATCCTCCAAGCACCTCCCAAATGTGTGCCACTGGTCACAGGGTGGAGAGTCAAAACACTGGACCTCCATCCCTTCACTGGAAGCACAGGGCGAGAACATGGGCACCTTATCCTGGACCAGTTTCTGAGCACCACCAAGCCGCCATCACTCGTCTATACAATAGGAAAGCTAACACCTACTCTTCAGGCTGTTGGGAGGATTAAGTGAGGTAACGTGTAAGATGGGCACAGAGTTGGTGCCCAACCAACAGCTGTCTCCTCTCATGTACGAAGCGCGACCGTTTTATGCAGATGGTGGTGCCTGTAGGAAAGGAAGTCGCTCGGCTCTCATCAAGGACACATATGTAATACCACAATCAATAAAGAAATTTAAAAAAAAAAAAGAGCCTCCATGTTGATGCACGAAACTATTTTTCTTCTAGCCGGTAGTTGAAGATATAATTACTTAGAAACGCTGGAAGGGACAATCTAGGGAGAGAGAAGTGGCTGGTGTAGATAAGAAAGGGAGTGGGAGGTAGTGAGCAACATGAGGAAAAAGGCGCCCAACTCGGAAGGAACAGGCCTATTTACTCAACTTTACCGCCCTCCCCTTTTTCTCCAGCGAAGCGGTCTTTATATTAGAGATATTTTTAAAAGTAGTTTTATTTATATTTAAAGTGTATCATGCAATATTTAAAGCATACAAAGATGACAAAGAAAAACACAGCACATAGCTATGTATCCAACACTCGGCTCGAGAAATAAAATACTGGAAACAGTTAAATCCACCTTCTCCATCACCTCCTTCCTACCTCATATTATGAATCTAGTATCTATCACTCCACACACTTCTATGTACTTCAATAACACACATCTGTATCCCTAAGCAGTATACAGTATCATTTAAAACATATTTTAAACTTAAAAATATGTTTTATTAATACATTATTATTATCCCTTTGGTTTAATAATTCATTCATGCAACAGATGTATAAAGTGCCTACTATGTTCTTTGTGCTATGATTAATTGTAATAATAATTTTTTTTTTAAAAAAGTCCCTTCACTTCTTAGGCCTGGAAAGATGTCAGCAAAACGACATGAAAAATGATGCCTTTGCAAAATCATTTTTGGATTTTTGCAAATTCTTACTGCTTCCATTTCACTATTTCAACAGAAAATCCACCGTTCTGTCATGAGGCAGAGCCATGACGGATCCTGTGACTCATGAAGCGGGGAACAAGGACAGGTCACGGATGCCTAAATGTGTTCTCCCCGGAGAAAGCAGGCCGAGTGTCTAGGAAAGGTGGCATCTCGCCCCCACCTTCACAAGCCCGATTTTCTAGACAGCAGAGTTTAGAAAGGAGTGGGATTCTCTTGAACGCCATCCAAGGGAGTTTAGTTACAGAGGCATCTGCGTACGAGTTTATGCCAAACAGACTACTAACCCTCCCAGGTCCACCCACACTTAGCCAGTGCGTGCAGGGGGCCGGCTCCAGGCTGGTCCACCCGGCTCTAGGGTCTGTCTTCCTTTCACAGGCTCCCGCTGTGTGGGGGCTCAAAGGTGAAGACCTCACAGGCCTCCCTTCTTACCTTCCACTGGTCCCAAGTGGGTGGAGCAAGAAAGTGAGGCAACTTTCACAAATGACCATCAGGGTAACACCATGGGACACTTCAGTCCAATCTAGTTTTCTGTTATACAGGCTCGGGCTAAAAAATATATATTTTTTAAATTCATGGTGTTCCTTGTCCTTTGGATTAAGTAATGAAAAAATACTTCTATGGCCCTAACTGGTTTGGCTCAGTGGATAGAGTGTCGGCCTGCGGACTGAAGGGTCCCAGGTTCGATTCCAGTCAAGGGCATGTACCTTGGTTGCGGGCATGTCCCCAGTAGGGGGTGTGCAGGAGGCAGCTGATCGATGTTTCTCTCTCATCGATGTTTCTAGCTCTCTATCCCTCTCCCTTCCTCTCTGTAAAAAAATCAATATTTTTTAAAAAATACTTCTATGAATGTAAGCGATCAATACTTTATGACTCTTCGATTGCGATTGTTGAAAAGTTGGGAAACTCCTCCAGCCTCTGTCCCCCCTGGAATTGGCCTTTGGGTCCCACTTCATCACACTCACGCCAGTGATGCCCACTGTGCTCCTCCATGCTGCGTGGGGGAACCGCCCCTCAACACCCGCCAGACAGACGCCTCTCTCTTAATAAGGAACACTGGGTGTTGTTTTCCTTCTGGCTGGGAGAGTAAATCATTTCCATTGTAAACAGGTAGAAAGTACCAAGTAAAAAGAGGAAACGAAAAATCACCCTTATTCCCTCCATCGTGTGATAAACACTGCTAGATTTTGATACGTTTGCTTACAGTCTTTTTCCTTTGCATATGAATAAGACGCATTTCTTCAAAACTGGATTTATACCATGTATAATGGTCTGTAGGCTGCCGTTCTTTCAAGCCTCCCTCTGACAATAAACACATCGCTCTTATTGGCGCCTCTGTATCTTAGCTTCCCCTCCCCTCCCCAATCCATCCACGTCTTCCCCACCTTTAGCTCCTCATCCTGCGCAGCCCTGCCTAATAATCCCGATCTGTATTCATTTCATTCCTGTCAATATGTCCAGACTTTGTTTATGCATAATGCAGCGCTTGATCTATTGTCTTGTCTTTTCTAATAACTCTGAGAATGGGTCTATTAATTCCTGGAATGAATAGAAGTCCCTAAAGGTCAGCAGCCCCGTCTCAGACACAGTACATACTCAGTCAAGATTTGCTGATTTGCAGATCGGTTCATATTTTGAGGAATCCATTCTTCCCTCTGACCTTTGGTGTTTCTATGCAAAGGTGAACAAAGCTGCCAGACGCAGGGAATAAATAACCAATCTTTACAAAATGCTTTTGTCACGTTTATCCTAGAAAGATACGGGGCTCGCACCTTGTATTTTCATAATTCGGCCCTTCTCTTGAAGCTGGTGTGGACACAGCAGAATTCTCTAGGAAGCACTGACCGGGACTAGGACCATTCTGGAACTCTCTGGGCTAGAGTTTATCCAGGGTGGGTCACCCTAGAGCTGGACTATTTCAAACATCCAAGAAATAATGAGATACAAACTCTCATACTCTCTCCACAACTTAAAAATAAAAATAAAAGGTCTTAAAAAGAAATTTCAGGCTAGAGGGGACTGCAAATTAATGACAGCTATTTTCTAATATCAAAATAGCACCGTTCTGACCCCATTTTTGCAAAGGAGATTCCTCCCCTCTGCTCCCAAACACAAATCCACACAGGCGCCCCCTGCTGGAGTGAGAAAGAGTAACCGCCCCACTTTCTGCAACTCCTCTATTAGAAACAAGGGACTGAGATCATTCCACTCTAGTTCAGTGCCAGGGCCACAGAAACTACACAGGACACTTCCTCCCTGGCTCACGAGAGGGATTTTAACTCCACACCCTCAGCATCCACTTGGAGTTATCAATCCTCCCTCACCCGTGTTTAATGCTTCCTTTCATAGTAAAGGCTGCGTGCCAGAGGAGAAAAGGGGGGCAGGAAGTCTGGGTGCCATTCCCTCTTCCTTCCAGACACCCCACCATCCCCTCCCGTGCTCCCCAGCCCTGCACTGGCTTGGCTGCATGATTCAGACAAATCATTTTACCTCTCTGGGCCGTGTGTCCGCATTTGTACATGCATCGTGGCCTCCGTCCAGCTCGTGGTCTAACCTTCTGTGAAACAACCTCCTCCACGTTCACCTTCTCCATATTCCAAATTTTAAAGTGCCAATCTGAGATGTGTGGTGGGGGTGGGGTGGAGGCAGGGGTGGGGGAGGGTATGATGGAGAGTTGGGGGGGGGGGTGGTTTGCAAGTTCCATCATGGCCACCAGCCTCTATTTCCTGCCCGAATCCCCTTCCTTTAAACAGCAGCTAAGGTGCACCCCAGAAGTCACATCCTCTATAGAGCCTTTCTTTCCTTAGAACTATCGTCATCATGGTCACCACGGATGGGGTGACTCTTCTCCTCTGGGGTCCAAGTGCACCCTGGGTGTCCCTCTGTGGTGCGCTTTATACCCAAAGCTCTTACAGCCTTGGGACAGGCGCAGAGAGGCCCTGGTGCCTGTGTGAACTGGGTGATGCCCGCGCACAGGACAGCGACAGGGCTGGGAGAGGGCACGTGGAACACAAGTGACGCGCCTGCCCACAGTCCTTTACCTCTGCGGCGGGGGAGCTACTTTTCATTTCCCTGCCGATGTCCCACAGAAGGTGTGAGAAGACACTGAGGACAGTCATTGGCCAACAGTGCAAAAGCGGCGGGGAGGGGAAGGTGCTGGCGGGCTGTCCCTCCAGAGAACCCTGGAGACAGCTGGGCAGGGGCCGTTTCCATAGAAACCCCAGCGCTGTGCTACCTGCAGAGACACAGAGGGCCGCTCTTTCCCTGGCCTGGCAAGTGGGCTGAGCCCCGCATCCACCCTGACACCACGGGTCCCCGAGAGAGCGCCCCCTGGCGGCCGCTGGGCTGTCTTGGTCCCACTGGCCTTAAACGGCGGCGGGGGGGTGAGGGGGGGGGGCCCAGACTCACTGTTCAAAATAAAATTGATAAATCCTATTCTGACTTTAGGACCAACAGGGAAGGGCTATGGTCCCTTGCTCACTGCACAGCCTGCCACCGTCTCATTGATGGCCCTTCCCACCCTCCTCTGCCTCGGATGGGGACCACTGTTTACAGGGGCATCTGAGTCGGTTGTCAGAAGCTTCCTCACAAGGCTACAAGGGAAAGCCTCAATTGTGGCATTTCCTAGAAGAAAAACATGAGGTTTCTTCTTTTGCCTTCATGGTCTTAGCTGATGATTTTGAGGGGCTATAGGTACATCACTTAGTCCTCATTGCAACCTTGTGTGGTGGGGCCGTCACCACCCCCATTTTTCAGATGCAGAAACTGAGGCTCAGAGAGGCTAAGTGCTATGTGCTCAAGGCTACACAAGAAGTGAGTGGAGCTGGATGACCCCCCCCTCCCCCGCCCATGACCTGCTTTCTCCTAGTCCAGTGGTCGGCAAACTGCGACCACATGCGGCTCGCGAGCCACGGTTTGCCACTCTGTTGACTAATGAGTTTGCCGACCACTGTCCTAGTCTAACCCACTGTATAAAGATCCAGCATTTATAGTTCCCTAGAATAAATAGTCTTCCCACATTCAGATTCTCTTTTTGAGTCTCCAAATGAAGCGCATTAAAGGAGCTCATTGTTTAAAAGACTGCCATCCCCTAACTGGCCTTTTACAAAGAAATCTGACGTGGCATGGTTTTTCATTTCTGCAAGTGAGTTTCCTCTATCTTCGCCTGTATATTCCCCAGATAGAAAAAGTGAGAGTATCTAGCACATTTTGCCTGGCACACAGCGAGTACTAAACACCTCTTTGTGGAATCCCATTTTGTGCCCACATGAATCCAACTGGAAACATCCACTCAGCCATTGCCCGCCTCTTCTCAACATGAGTGACACTGCAGTTCTCTATGCAGAAGCAAGTGGGTCAAACTGGGACAGCCAATCCATGCCCCGATGCTAGGCTTCAGGCTCCAGCCTCCAAGACCACACAGCCACAGCCCCTCTCCCTTTCTTCAAAACCCACAAATTTCTACCAAGTACACAGGCTACCAGATAAGCAGGCAGTTCCTTCCTGGGGTCATCTGTTCCTGATGAGGTTTATTAAAATAGGAAACTATTTTTAAGCTAAATCATCAGTCAAAAGTGTTATCCATTCTGGTATGACTGCTTTCCACAGATAATAAAATCCCATCAACTTGCTCCAAAGAAAAAGTGACCTACATAACAATGACAGCATGAATAACAATTAATCCTGCACTGAAACGTTCAAAAGCTGGAATTGCGTTAGAGCCAAGATTCCCAGGGAGTACGGAGCCTGCCGTCTTCATTCTAAACTTGCCGCTGATAAAGGAATGGCTGTCGGGGACTACAACTTTCAGGGACAGGACTGAAATCCCAAATGACAGATACAAGGGTGATACAGTCAGAACTGAACACGACAAAGCAAACAGGACCCAGTGCCCAAGGAAACTCAGAAAATTAGTTCTGTGTCGGTTTTGCTTGAGAAGATCTCAGAAGAATAATTTTGTAGGTGAATCATAGGAGAGTAATTTTGTAGAAGACTCCATCATGCCAAACAACTGGGGCCAGGGCTGAGTCTACAGTCCTCTCAGAACCCTTGAAGAGCAATTCAGCTCATTGAGATGGCCACTTAGGCTTCTTCACCAAGTGGATTAATTATTTTGGTCACATTCTTTAAAATATATATATATATATATATATATATATATATATATATATATACTAGCAGCCCGTTTGCACGAAGATTCGTGCAATAGACCTTCATTCACCTGGCTGCCTGCACCAGTTTTCTGCCGGCACCAGGGACCCAGGCCTTGGCTGTGGCCATCGCCTTCTGCCTTCTTTCAGGGTCGGGGCTTGGCCCCGGGCGGTGGCCTTGGGCTCGGCCGCACCCAGCATCCCTGCTAAGGATCGCAGGAGCCGACCCCCAGTGGTTTCCTGCGATCCCTGCAGGCTCCCCGCTGGTGCCCAAGGCCGGGAAAGCCGCCGCCTGAGGCTTTCCCAGCCTTGGGCTCGGCTGAACCCCAGCGTCCCTGCAACGGTTTCCTGGTGGGCGTGGCTGGTGGGCGTGGCTTGTGGGTGTAGCGAAGGTGCGGCCAATTTGCATATTACTCTATTATTAGGTAGGATATATATAAATATATAAATATATATACTAAAGGCCCGGTGCACAAATTCGTGACGGGTGGGGTCCCTCGGCCCAGCCAGCTGTCTCACCCAGTCCGGAGGGGGTGGGGGGGAGGACTGCAGGAGGTTGGCTGTGGGAGCACACTGACCACTAGGGGGCAGCTCCCATGTTGAGCGTCTGCCCCCTGGTGGTCAGTGAGTGTCATAGCTACTGGCCAGTGGTCCGGTCGCTTAGGCTTTTATATATATAGACTAGAGGCCCAGTGCATGAAAATTCATGCACTGGAGGGGGGGGGGTCCCTCAGCCTGGCTTGCCCCCTCCCCCAGTCCAGGAGCCCTCAGGGGCATGAGGCAATTCGGCGATCAGGGGAAGGCAACGCCTCATCACACCTCTGCTGCTGCCACTGCCAACAGCGCAAGCCTCTGCCGGCCCTGGTTACCTGTGCCTCGGGCTGGCCCTGGGCAGCTGGGGGGCTGAGGGGACTGGGCACCGCCATCTTGTGGTTGAGGGTGCTGCCATCTTTGAGGGCGTGTCGGTCAATTAGCATATTCCCTCCTTATTGGCTATGGGCGCTGCCATCTTTGAGTGCATGGCAGTCAATTAGCATATTCCCTCCTTATTGGCTGTGGGTGCCGCCATATTTGCGACGGCGTGAAGGTCAATTAGCATATTTCCTCTTTATTAGATAGGATTTTTATTGATTTCAGAGAGGAAGGGAAAGGGAGAGAAAGATAGACACATCAATGATGAGAGAATCATTGATGGGCTGCTTCTGCACGCCCCCTACTGGGAATCAAGCCCAAAATCTGGGCATATGCCCTGACCAGGAATTTAACTGTGACTTCCTGGTCCATAGGTCGATGCTCAACCTCTGAGCCACACCGCCTGGGCTTGGTCACATTCTTTATCAGTGGATGCAGAAGCTCAGTGGTTGCCCAATGTGTTCCAGAAAGGATCTCTCCTGAGAATGGAGTTGCCATGAAAGATGACAAAAGGAAGATACAGGCAGAAGAGTGGTGACCTGGGAGATAGGGGGCCAGGTTCTGGCCTGGACCTTGATGCTGACTTTCTCTGAAACTCTGGACTAGTCACTCCATCATCTGAAACGTGAGGGATGGCTGTGGGGACCCACTAGTTCCCTAGTAACAATCAAGCTCAGAGAGTTTCTCCTAACATTAAAGATACTATACTTAACACACGACCTGGCAGCCCCATTCCTGGGTAGGTATCCAAGATAAATGAAAACCTTTGTTCACACAAAAACATTTTACATGTTTTATTTATAGTCACCCCAACCTGGAAACAACCCAGAAGTCCTTGGTGGGTGAGTGAACAAACAAACTGGCACACCCATGCCCGGGATTACCACTCAGGAATGAACCACTGATACTTGTAACAACCTGGACAGATCTCAAAAACCAAGCAGAAAGAGCCAGATGCATTTTTATGACTTTCTGGAAAAGGCAAAACTGTAGTGGCAGGGAACAGAGCTGTTTGCCAGGGGTGGGGGCGGGGAAGGGTTTGACTACAAAGGCAGCACGAGAGGATTTGAGGGGGGTGATGGAGCGATGTTCTGAATCTTGATTGTGGTGGTACATGACTGCATTTGTCACAACTCATAAGGCTGAAGAAAAGGGGGAGTACATTTTACTGTAATTGAATTTTTAAAAAATAAATGTTAAAAAATATTTTAAGCCCTAGCCGGTTTGTCTCAGTGGATAGAGCGTCGGCCTGCAGACTGAAGGGTTCCAGGTTCAATGCCGATCAAGGGCACACGCCGAGGTTGCGGGCTCGATCCCCAGTAGGGGGCGTGCAGGAGGCAGATGATCAATGATTCTCTCATCATTGATGTTTCTCTCTCTCCCTCTCCCTTCCTCTGTGA
This sequence comes from Cnephaeus nilssonii, assembly GCF_951640355.1. Classification (NCBI taxonomy): domain Eukaryota; kingdom Metazoa; phylum Chordata; class Mammalia; order Chiroptera; family Vespertilionidae; genus Cnephaeus; species Cnephaeus nilssonii. The sequence goes on from NC_137079.1 coordinate 26,154,854, forward strand.
AATCATTAAAAATATATTTTTTAAAAATAAAAGAAAAAAGAAAGAAAAGTAGCTATGTTTTTAAAAATAATAATAATATTTTAAAACTCAAGCCCAAATCCTTCAAGACTGAAGAGAAAGAATGACTTCCCACTGAGAGGAGAGAGGCAGGGAAAGGGAAGGCTCCTCAAAGTCAGCTCTGCCCCACCCCCAGGACCCTCTCCCCACTGCCCCACGCACCCACCATGCCATTCCCTCCATGCTCTCAGCATCACAGATGCCAGGCCAGACCATATCACAGAACATAACTAAAGGTTCAGGGCAGCAAGGGACAATAAACCCAGAAATGAGCATCCAACTCATGGCTCCCTGCCCAGCTCCCACTCAGCGTCCATGAGACAAAGGCCACCTCTACCATCGGGCTGGCTGAAGGCCTGGAGCCCCAAGAAAGCAAAGCCAAGAGCAGCAATCTGGGTACCAGATGAGGTGCCCAGAATGAGGACCCACTTCCTCTTCTTTTTTCTTCTCTGTTTTGTTAATCCTCATCCGAGGATATTTTCCCGTTGATTTTCAGAGCGTGTGGAAAGGAAGAGGAGAGGCAGAGAGAAACATCAGTGTGAGATAGACACATCGATTGGTTGCCTCCTCACACGTGCCCCAACCAGGGCCGGGTATTGAGCCTACAACAGAAGTATGTGCCCTTGACTGGAATCGAACCTGGGACCCTTCAGTCTGCAGGCTGACAGTTCTATCGGCTGAGCCAAACCGGCTAGGGCGAACCCACTTCTCTTAATTGATTAACACCGGAGTGCCTATCCCCTTCAAGGGAGACTTCTCTTCCAGGGTTACCAGAGAAAATACAGGATGCCCAATAAATCTGAATTTCGGATAACAATGAGTAACATTTTGGTATAATATTTGCATGCATTTTTATTTGCTAAGTCTGACTCCACTATCTTCCACCCATAGCAGTGTGGCCTCGCTTACCACCCATCAGAAGGTCATTTGCTGCACCTCCCTCAATCTGTTTTCCCCCTTGGTGCATCCCCTGGAAATTAGAGAAGTGGGTCTGTTGGGCAAATCTCTCTAGAAACCTGGCCCCAAAGCAGACTGCAGTGCTGGGAATCGGGGGAACGGACAAGCAAATAGCATACCCTCTCCAATCTCTACTCCCTACCAGAAGCTGGAATGCAAGGCCAAATGTGGGGGGCGGGGGCGGGGACAGGCAAACCCAGCCTGAGGCTCTATTCATGAGCTGGGGTAAGGGCAGGCCCAAGCCCATACCAGCAGGCATCAGACCCTCGAAAGATAGAAGGGGTCACTTGTAGAGACCACTCCTCAGAGGAATTCTGCAACCTCAGGTAGATTCGCCCCTCCTCCGAGGTCTTCCCAGCCACCCTGGGTGACTCAGAGTAGTGTCTACACTTCCCAAGGCCCTGTGATTACAGCAGTTATCTGAAGGAGGTGCCACCCACAAGCCCCACAATGTAGGGAAGGGGGTGGCATTCGTTTTCTGGGGCTTTTTATTTTGCCATTAGCAGAGGGAAAAATCTGTCTGGGATTTATATTAAAAGCTCCATCAGATGCTAAGCAGCTGCTCCCCATCTGTGAGGTTGCTGGAACAAGGTTACACTGAAACACCAGGGATTTAGGTTAGATTAGATATGGGGAGGGGAGTTGTGACAAAAAACAAAACAAAACAAAAAAAACATGGCCAAAGGTGGGGATGGGCCCTGCCTAGGAGAGGGTCGTCTCCTGTTCCCTGGTTTCCAAACCACAGGTTAGCGTTTGCCCGATGGGGGCCCAGATGGTGCCTCAAATTCTCACCGTAGCCTCTCATTCTCCCACTCGTACAATGACCAAATATTTACCGAGCGTGTCTGTGTTCAGGTGCTGTGCTGGTGCCCGGGCTATGAAGACACGTACAGAACAGTGCCGGCACTCCAGGAGGTCCCATTCTGGGGACCACCCCCACACAGGGGCCAACAGGATAACAGAGATGAGCTAGGAGTGACAGGAGCATAGCAGGGCTGCAGCCAGCCGTTCAGGCTGGGTTCCCGAGGTCCTGTCTGCGCTGAGTCTTAAAGGAGAAGCAGAGGTTATCCAGGAGGAGGCAGGGTGGAGCTTGGAGATCGAAAGGGCCAGTGCTCTAGGCACAGGGCCCCATATGGGTTAAGGCACGGAGGCAAGAAACAGCTGAGACTGTGCAGGGAACAACAGTGTGGCTGCAGCATAAAACTGGAGCGTGACAGAGACAGGCACGGAGGGCTGCTGGGCCTGGCATGAGAACTTAGGGGGTTTCACTCTATCCTGAGCAGCATGGAGGTTTAACATGTCAGAGTGCCATGTCCAAGGGGCATCTCAGGACAGTCACTGCAGCAGACAGGAGCAGGGCTGGTGAGCAGGAGACAGAGTTGAAGAACACTCAGGTGATACATCAGACCCGGACACAAATCACAACCAAGCCTGCTCTCCAGTCTCCACCCACCGTTTCAGCCAGAGTTGCATAAGTGCGTCTGGACCTGGATCTGCAGAAAGAGGTTATCAGGGTCCAGGGCAGCCTCTTCGTGGTCACCCTGGCGATGTCCTGAAGGCATCCAAGAGGTAACACAAAGTATAAGAACACGGCCCAACCTTAGTGGGCGCGATGTGGCAGATGGAGCCTAGGTAAGGGTTCCAGAGCATCTGCCCTCCCCTCTGCAGCTCGGCGGCAGCCTTGTCTGTCCAATGATGGGCTGCAAAGGCTACAGTGCTATTGGGTCCAAGGACCTGCAGAGGGTGAAGGTAAGTAAATGCGGCTCAGTGCTGCCGCCTACTGCTCTCCTCCTGACATTGCACACACTGGGCACCACTGAACACCCCCCTCTCCAGCATCTTCCCACACTGAGGAGGATGGTCATGGGGGGGTGACTCGTTCCAGGTAAGGGAATCAGTTGAAGCAAGGGGTGTAGCCTGAAGGAAGGAGGTGTCCCTGGGCCATCCTCAGCGAGTCTTTCCACATCCAGTCTGAGGAGTAATGGGTGAGTGATCGATCGGCTGTTGGGGGGACACCCAGGCCGAGGCTGGATAACCACTGTCCTGGGGGAGGTGAGGAGGCAGGAGGAGGAACACGGACTAGTTCAAGGGTGGGCGAGCGGCGGCTCCAGGCTACATCCAGTCCCTGATTGTTCTGTACAGCTCACGAACCCAGAGCGCTTTTCACATTTTTAAATGGTTGGAAAAAAAATCAATCAAGAATAACGGTTGTGGCAGACAGTGTGGTCTGCAAAATCTAAAATGTTTGCTGCCTGGCCTTTTACAGAAGTTTTCGGACTCCCGGACTGGAGGGCGGCTGAGGTCACTCCCGCTCTGAGGTGTTGGTGGGGGTCAGGGCCGCCCTGGAGCACTGCCCACAGGAAGTCTGTGGCTCCCCCAGAGCAGACCAAAGCCTCCCAGCCCCACATGGCTCTCATGTATGGCAAAGGCCACCCCCCCCATGCCTCTGGCCAGTGTCTTCAAAGCCCCCACAGGGAAAGGGGAGAGGACCCACTGTCTCCCGAGGTGGGGAAGGCGGGAAGGGGCTGGAAGGAGAGCAGCTGGGGTCGAATGTGCTGACCCCCACACTCTCTGGGCCTGGGCCCAGCACAGCTGTTCCGGTTGGGGGGCTGATGCTCCCCCTTGGAACTCTGTCAGGAACGACGTGGCTCTCAGAGGCTCAGAGACATTCTTCAGCAATTCTGCTAGGCCCCAATTTGCCCGAAAGTTCCCCTGTGCCCAGCTCAACTCACAGGCCTTGTCAAAGTGACCTCCTTTCATGCAAATCTCTTCCAAAGAAGGAAAACCTGCTGACGAGTCAGTTCTTTCGTTAACCAAAACATACTTTTTTTTAAGAAGAAAAAGACCTCTCAGTTCTGGCTCTTTCTGGGAGAGGAAGTCATTGGCAACATAAGGAAATGAAGGCAGGTTTGCACCCTCCAGTTATGTCTTGCTCTGTCTCCTGTCTACAATGGCAGGGACCATGTGATTCAAGAGCAAGAACACAAGTCGCCATGCAGCGAGCACAACCCTCGCCAGACACCGTGGCAGGCCCTGTGCTGACATAGTCTCAGCACCGTGGGCTGGGGCCCTGCCTTCCCCGGGACGGTGCTGGTCTTGGGGTCCTAGGCAAGTTCCATTTCTCAGTGCCCTGGCTTCCAACTGGCGACCACTCCGCCAGAGTTCAGGGCCGTGAAGGCAGGAGGCGGGCGGCGGCGGGGGGGGGGGGGGGTAAGGGGGGGCGCAGTACATGGGCCTGGCTGTTGTCTGGCTCTACAGTCAGCAGCTGTGTGACACGTCTCAGAGACTATGCCCTGATTACATGGCATCACACCAACAAAGCATAAAGGTTCGCTTTCCTTACATTTCCTTGACCCTGAAAATGGAGAGCGTCTCGCCAAGCCCTTTCTCACAGGGTGGCTTTAAGGCTTGGATGAGAAAGGATGCAGTCGAGCTGTTTAGCCATAAACCTCTACAGTCCTGCGTCCTTCAGCAAACCGTTCTTAAACAAGGGCTAGATGCCACTCCCTAGACTACGTTCTGGGATGAAGGTGAACAAGGCAGAAAGGGACCTTGGTCAGGTGAGACTTAAGTCTACTTTTCATAAATAAAGAAGGTGTGCTTTTTATTTCTCAAGCACATGACCCTTGTGTTCCCGAGTTGGGGAGCAAAGACATTGACTGTGGGCTTCCCATTCCATTGTTAAGTCTCGTAACCTGGGGATGGTTATTTGGGCCTTCATTTACCTACCTGTAAAACGGGACACTGCTGTCTGTGAAAGGACATGAATTAATATGCATGGAAGCTTTTGGCATGGTCTGTGGCATAGGATAGATCTTTTAAAATGTTAAGTTTAGCGTATAAGAGACAGATAAATAATACCAGGAGCATAAGCATATTCACCTTAAAGATTGAGGCTGTAGGGAAAGCTCGGGCACCCTGAGCCCCAGGGAGTGGGGACTGGACCTCAGATGTCACCTCTTCCACTTATCTACCCCTTCCTGCCATTGGTGCCCTCTCTCTGAGCCTCTAAACAATGCCTCTCACAAAAACAGTGCCTATGGATATACACTGAGTGGCCATATTATTATGACCACCTGACGTTTGTAGGCAAATTAGCCATTCACTACATCGTATGGGACATGGAAGCCGAAGGCCTGTTCGAACACCTTTACTGTCTGCAGTTACCGAGATAAAAACGTCTCCAATTCGCACAGGAACACAAGAATTGGACAGTCGAGCATTGGGAAAAAGTCATGTGGTCCGATGAATCACGTTTCCAGTTGCATCACGCAGATGGCAGAGTGAGAATTTTGCGGAAACAGCATGAAAGCATGCACCTCACATGCATGAGTACAACCCTTCAAGCTGGTGGGGGCAGTGTTATGGTTTGGGGCATGTTTTCCTAGCATGATTTGGGCTCTTTAATTCGTGTGGAACAACATCTGAATAGCACAACATACCTAAGTATCGTTTTTGATCAAGTTCATCCTATCATGTTGATGGCGTATTCCAATGGAGATGGCTTCTTCCAATAAGACAATGCGCCATGCCACGGTGCTCGTATTGTGCAGGAGTGGTTTCAAGAATATGAGGGAGACTTTACCTTGCTTAGGTGGCCCTCACAATCACCAGATCTCCACCCAATTGAGCATTTGTGGGACGAAGTTAAAAGAGCCATCAGGCAGCTGGTTCCACAACCATCAAATCTCACAGAACTGGACAGTGCTATTCATCAGGCATGGTGTCAGATTCCTTGCATCACCTTTCCACATCTCGTGGAGTCAATGCCAAGAAGAATCGCCGCAGTATTGAAGGCAAAAGGTGGCCCAACGAAGTACTGATGGGGTGGTCATAATAATCTGGCCACTCAGGGTATATATGAACATTAATCACTACCATTTATTGGGCACTTTTATCTGCCAATACCCATCATCTCACTTAATTCTCAAAACAGTTCTATAAGAGGCATTATTGCTATCCCCATTTTACAGATAGGGAAAATGAAGCACAGGAAAGTTCGGTAAATTGCCCAAGGTCACATCGCTGGTAGTTAAAGCAGTCAGGACTTGATCCCTAGTCCATCTGACTGCACAGCCCACAAGTTATACAGCCTGGATCACCCGAGTGGGTCTGGGGGGTGGCGATGAGCCCAGGGTGCTTGTGAAACATACTATCCTAATAATAGCTAATGTTCGTAAAGCACTTACTATGCGCCACACACTCCTGTACTGTGTCTTAAAGAGATCTTCAAATATATAACAACAACCACATCACCTGCATCCGCTAGGAATGAGCTGCAGAAAGAGGAACTCACCTGCCTTCTCCGTGTCAGCAATTTTCAGTTATAATTGGTACTTTTATGTAATAACCATAGTGCCGACTCTGTGCCAGGCATGCTCCTAGCACCTTGCAGGAATGAGCTAAGATGGGCATTACTGTTATCCTCACTTTGATGGAGATAAGGAAAGGGAGTCACTTGGCCAGAGTTACCCAGGCGGTAAGTGGGAGAGTCGAATGCACACCCAGGCAGTCTGCACCCAGAGCCACCGTGTGCCACCCAGCCTGCTCCCGCCCTGAGCTGCACAGGGAAGCAGGGGACCACAGGGAAGTAGGGCCCCTTCCCCGGAGACAACTGTGCAAGGAACAGTGTTTGGCGGACAGTAGGCTCGGCTTCCCCAGGGCCCTAGAGTGGCCCTTCCATCTCTGGCTCGCTCAGATGGGTTGGATAAGAGTTCCTTGAAACATTGCCCTGCACTCAATCTCCAGTGGGGAAGGGGGTCAGGGGCGGGAGGCAGCTGACTGATGATTCTCTCCCATCATTGATGTTTCTATCTCTCTCTCCCTCTCCCCTCCTCTCTGAAATCAATTTTAAAATATTTTTTTAAATAAAAATAAATGTTGCCCTGCAAAACGGTGTATTTAGCCCCAAATCCTCACCCACTGTGGGGTTTCCCCAATGTAAGGATTGGGCACCCCTAAGGATTGGGCCCTCATCTTTGTCAATGACTGATAACAACCAAATCACCCAAAATTATACCCTAGAAAACTATTGGCCACCAGCACTCCTCAAAACTGTCAAGGTCGTCAAAAAACAAGGAAAGTCTGAAACGGTCACAACCAAGAAAAACCTGAGGACACATGAGGACGGAATACACCATGGCATCCTGGAACAGAAAGAGGATATGAGGAAGGACTAAGCCATCTGAATGAAGTATAGACTTTAGCTACAAAACCGTATCAACACTGGGTCATTAATTGTAACGAATGTGCCATAGTAATGGGAGATGTTAATAATAAGGGAAACCAGGTGTGGTGTGTATAGGAACTCTCTGTTCTGTCTTTGCAACTTTTCTATAAATCTAAAACTGTTCTAAAAAAGGGTACTATAAAAAATATGTACTCATTAATGATACTGCTTAATTCGACCGCTGTGTCTGCTTTTTTTCACATTTCAATTTGTCTTAGTCTGCTCAGGCTGCTATAACAAAATACCAGAGTCATGGGGGTGGGGGGCCTTCAAACACAGACGCGTTTCAGTGAGCACTTCCGGTGGGACAGGAGCAGCACACGCCACTGGGCACAGGGCTCTCCCAGCCAGTCCAGCTCTGTCTTACCGGGAGCATCCCTTCTGGACGAAATAACCTGATGTTTCTAGTGCTGAGGTTACAAGTGGTTTGTTGGAACCCACGGATGGCACTGGACGGGATACAGGGGCCAGGTTAGCCTGTTCAGCAGGTAGGAAGCCAGGCTTTGAGCCGGGTAGAAACTACGAGGCACCGTGCCGATCACTAACCAGGCTGCCCTGGAAGCCTGGGAATGACACGGGGGATGGCGATGGGGGACAGGGACCCAGGGGACACCAGGGTGAAAAGAGAGGGGTAGGACAGAGTCCCTCCTTCACTGTGGCTTTCAAATAAAGGTCTGGAGTCAGGCCATTTCCCAGTTCAAGTGACCCTGGGCAATCCATGTGTTGTCTCCTTTAAGACTCAGTTTCTTCATCTGTAAAATGGAGATAATAAGAGCACCTACCTCATGTCATTTCTGTGCAGACCAAATGAGAACATGTATTAATATTCAGACATGAAGGTAACCACCCAAAGACCTAAACAGAGAAGCCAGGGGGGTGCTGGGCCGGGGGAGGTTGGGAAGGATGGGGACTGTTGCTGTCATTTAACCCTGTGCACCCATTACTCGGATAAAATGAGTGACGACCTGTGTTAGGTGAGGCAGTGCATGTAAAGCTCTCAGCCCTGTGTCAGCACACAGAGCAAGTACACGGCACATGCAGACCACGCGACTGGGAGTCCTGAGATCCGTTCTGTCCCTGGAGACCTTCCCTGGGATGCCCCGGGAGGCTGAAGGGATGATGACGATGGGAGTAGAGTCCAGAAAATCTCGGTGAGATGGACCGATGGACACGATCTTGTTTACCAAACCCTAGAACATCAGAGCAAGCAGATCTCTCTTGAAGTCTGAAGGAGGAAATCTGAGAACAAATGTACAGCAGCTCACTAATATATGGAGCTTGTTAACCCCAGAGAGGAGCAGGCAGGAATCAGAGGGAAGGTCCGGAAGGGCTGAGGGAGCCCAGGGGGCTCTGGCGTGTCCCTGGCCCGTGGAAGCTGAAGTCTCAGAGGCAGCTGTGCTTTGCCCTGTCCAACACCTCCACCGGGAGGACCTCGGCACCCCCTCGGGCATCCACAGGTGAACGGTGGGTGTGGCCGGTCTAATAAGGACAGCCAAACACAGGGGAACCGGGAGGCTGAGGCGCACAGTCAGGCCCCAGCCAGGAAGGTGGATGGACGTCCACGAGGCCTCTGCACCTGCCGTCAGGATGGCCAGCACAGATGGCAGCCTTCTATCGCCACCGTACATCCTGACCGCACCCTGTGCACACAGGCATACCCCCCCACCCACACACACACACACACACACACACACACACACACACGTGCGCTGCTGTGGAGGGTGAGCACAGTTACAGAGTCAGAGGCTCTGGCCTCCAGCCTCACCACCTGATCCCTGACAAAACCTTTCATCTCCCTGAGCTGGGGTTTCCACAACTATAAGGACAGACCTACCTCCAAAGAGACGTGACAAAGAGCAAGGAGGGACAAAATGCCTGTGAGAGAGCTGTGCAAACGGCCCATCAGTTTGTGAATGTAGACTGTTGTTATTAAGTGGTCAGTTCTGCTTTAGATGATAGAAAATGTAATTTCTTCATCCAAGGAGAGAACAATGAGGGGAGGGGGTAGGCACAGCGTTGGGAGAGGAAAGGTCAGGAGCAAGAACGGAGAAGCGCCCTCTGGGATGAGCCTTCTGGCCCCACCTCCCTGGCCAGTGACTGGGTTTGCACCAGCTTAAGATCTGGAGGATGGAAAAAGGTACCTTTATGCAGCTAATTGACCAAGTTCATTTTTATTCTGAGACACTCGTTAGCCCAAAACAAGAGGAGGGGGATAGCAACGCTTACACACGATAATGAGAATTTTTGAACAAAGGGACTAGCAATTTCTTCATTAGGTGCTTCTCTCATTTCTTCAGTGGCCTCAGGCTAGGGCACCTGCCTGCTGGGGAGCTGTGATTCGCAGCAGGGTCTGCTTTCCAGAAAGCTTAAGAGAGGCCCCATGCAAAGGTGTGTGCCTTGGGGAGAGGGCTTTGAGAGTTTTAATTGTGAAACGGTGAGTCACCCCTTCCTGGTGAGTCACCGCCTTCCTGCTGAGTTCTACTCTCTTGGTGAGTGGGGGGAGGAGAAATGATCAACTCTAGGAAACTGACTCATTTGCATGATCATTTGCATAGAGGTATATAAATTATGCATTCCTATGAACTAGTCTGACCATGAGTAAAGGCAAAAGGAAAAGGCCTTTGTATTCCTCATCCCCACCTGTTTCTCTTCTTCCTCTCCCACTACTTGCTTGAACATATCAAAACGACCTTAAGCTTCCCGGGGCAAAAAGTACATCAGCCCCAACCGGTTTGGCTCAGTGGATAGAGAGTCCCAGGTTCAATTCTGGTCAAGGGCATGTACCTTGGTTGCAAGCACATCCCCAGTAGGAGGTGTGCAGGAGGCAGCTGATTGATGTTTCTCACTCATTGATGTTTCTAGCTCTCTATCCCTCTCCTTTCCTCTCTGTAAGAAATAATATATATATATATTTATTATACTTAAAAAAAAAGTACATCAGTGCGTGTAGTACACATAGACTTGCTTGGTATTTTGGAGTCACAAAAAGTCCTGCTTCCTTCCATCCTTTCCCCCTACCTCATCTCCAAATTCATTCCCGCTATCTTCTTTGCAACATGGAATGCCTCAGACGTCTGAGCTCATGGTCCATGGAAGCTGAGGATTCTTGAGCTAAAAGGCAGGGAGCAGTGAGTCAGGCTGGGAGCTTCATGCGGGCAGGGATGCTGTCTGTCTGTGCTGCATTGGCTCCCAGGGTCTATGGTTGGACAAACAAGACCCACTTGACCAACTGAGGCGCAGAGCATGGCTGTGGCATGGCCAGGTTCGTGCAGCTCGCTGTGGAGACCACCAAAGCCCTCATCGGAGTCCAGCGCTCTTTCCACAGGACCACGCTGAGCATTATACTGCAACATGGCAGTTGGGCAGACCCACCTGTGCGCCCTTTCAGCAGTATTCACCCCCAGGACAGGAGCACCAGATGAGCTGGGCTGGAGTTAGGACAGACTTCTGCCCGGGGCTGTGTGAGCTGTAGCACATGCAGGTGCGTCACCTGTCCCCATCGGAGCCGGCTCCCCAGGCCAGCTGGCATGTGTCCCGGGAACAGGGGCCAAGGGCAAATCGCTTCTTAATTACTGCTTACCATGCAAGTTTTTGCTTTGGCCTGGGCAATGGCCAACTCCCCAAAACACACCGGGTCTCTTATCAGCCTGCAGTGAATTGACCCTTGGAAGTGATCCTTGCCCCACCCGTGGATCTTATTGTCATGGGAGAAGCTGCAGCCACCACCTCCAACCACGGGCTCCTCCCCAGCCACTCTGTCCCCATCCTGCCCACCTTTAGATGGCCTGAGGCCACTCCCCCTTATCAGGGCCTCACCCACTCAGCCTGTCTTCACCACAAGGCCCAGAGGACTCCCAAAGGCAGTTCCTCGGCCTCCACCCGCCTGCCACGTCCCTTCAGCAGCCACAGAGACGTTTCCCCATCGATCTCTCATTGGGCTTTCATACATAACCCTCTGAGGCAGGCAAGAAAGGCCAAAAGGAAAATTTTAAGTGACTTTTTCCCGCCTTACAATGAACAAACTGAGATTTAGACAGTAGAACAGACTCACAAATTCAGAGCCGAGAGAGAAGCTATATTAGGGTAATTAATACACCGAGTATTGACAACAAAACAGCCCCCATCTCAGTGCTCGACACAAGAGTTTCACTACCTGCTCATGTCACAGGCTAACGTGAGCTGGGTGACTTTTCACGTGGCTGTCCTCCCAGTGGACACTGGGGATGGAGGCTCCTTCCATCCTGGGACACCCTGTCTCTAACGATTACCCGGGGAGATACGGTAAATATGAGAAGGATGGTGCAGGTGAATTTGTGGTGAGGCCACTTCTGCCCTGGCTGGGTGGCTCGGTTGGTTGGAGTATCATCCCAAATACCAAAAGGTTGTGGGTTCAATTCCTGGTCAGGGCACATACCTAGGTTGCAGATTCAATCCCCAGTTGGGGCACATTCAGAAGGCAAGCAATCAATGTTTCTTTCACATCAATTTCTCTCTCTCTCTCTCTCTCTCTCTCTCTCTCTCTCTCTCTCTCTTCCAGGCTCTCTAAAATCAATAAACATATCCTCAGGTGATGATTTTTAAAAATGTTTTAATAGAAATGGTATACAAATCACTTCTGCACATATTTCATTGGCCAGAACCAGTCATGTGACTATTAACTGCAAGGAGGCTGGGAAATATAGTCTTCCTGTGGAACAGGAAGAGGAAACGTACAGGTGAGCATCCAGTCACTCTCTGCTACAGAGGGGACAATGACACCGACTTTTATCAATGGGTTCTATGTGCCCAGCACCTGACAGCTCAATGAAGGTTATTCATCTTCATTTTACCCATGAGCAGGTTCAGAGAATCCAGCACGCAGACCCAAACCCTCTGCTCTGACATGTGAATATGTTCTCCTTGGAGAAAACAGAAACATACAAAAGACTATACTCCTTTTTGGCCATCCTACCTCCTAGCCCAGATCCCTCCCAAATTCACCCTGTTACTAATTTGATGTGTATCCTTCTGGATTTTTTGTTCATGCATTTATATGCATACTAAAGGCCCAGTGCATGAAAATTCGTGCACTTGGGGGGAGCATCCCTCAGCTCTGCCTGTGCCCTCTTGAAGTCCGAGACCCCTGGGGGGATGTCCAACTGATGGCTTAGGCCTGCTCCCGTTAATCAGACATCCTTAGCGCTGCCGGGAGGCAGGAGAGGCTCCTGCCACCACCACTGCGTTGGCCAGCCATGAGCCTGCTTCTGGCTGAGCAGTGCTCCCCCTGTGGAAGCGCACTGACCACCAGGGGGCAGTTCCTGCACTAAGCGTCTTCCCCTTGGTGGTCAGTGCATGTCACAGCGACCCGTCATTCCGCTGTTAGGGTCAATTTGCATATTACCCTTTTATTATATAGAATATGTCCTCACAGTGATTATCCAATTGATTTATTCTGTTCTTTAAAAAATGGAACTATATTATATGCATTATTCTGCCACAAACATCTAACACACACCACACCTCCTTATAAATATCTAATGTTTTTCCACCAGATCACACAGACTCCACCACAGAGTAATTCCTTTGTAATAGGGTATAGCTGGAAGGTCCTGGCTAAAATGCAAGCACTTCACAAGGCAAGCATAAGTCATGAGGCATTACCAGTCATTCACACCTTAGCTCAATATCGTTTGTCTCTGTAGAGCTGGACCGAAGGGGACAAGGCACAACGGCCAGCCCTAACCCATTGCCCACCTTGGGGACACTGTCGTCTATACCCTAAGACTATGTCCTGTGTGGACAATCTCTCAGCAAACCACTCAGGATATTGAGTGGAAATGGATCCCTGAGGGTGAAGAAAAAGCTCACCCTTGTCAAAAGTGGGATTAGATGAAACCAACTTGAAAACAGCCCCGGTCTAGACAGCTGGATGTACTGTCCCCCAACGTCCTCTCTTGTCATCCTCATAACAATTCCCGCTATGCAGAGAGGTCAGTATGTCCACCCCCATTTTACGACTGGATACCCCAAGTCCAAAGGCAGAGGTCGACTGCCCAAGGCTGGCATGCAAAGGATTTCCCTCACCTGTGTGGACCCTGCCCCCAGGTCACCATCACTCTGAGGGGGGCCTGCCCTGCAGCCCCTAAAACCTGGGCTTTATTTTTTTAATATATTTTTATTGATTTCAGAGAGGAAAGGAGAGGGAGAGAGAGATAGAAACATCAATGATGAGAAAGAATCATTGATCGGCTGCACACCCACCCTGGGGATCAAGCCCGCAACCCAGGCATGTGTCCCGACCAGGAATCAAACCGTGACCTCCTGGTTCATAGGTTGGTGCTCAATCACTGAGCTACGCCGGCTGGGAAAACCTGGGCTTTATTTATTGGGCTTCTACTCTGCAGTGCCAGACTGGGGACCTGGGATTTGAACCAAACCTAAAAAATGATTCCAATATCGCTAAACTGTGTGAAGCTTGGACCCAGCTGTGATGTTACTTCATTGACCTCTGAACCACATCTGGAAGGACGCACTTTCTATTTCCTCCTCCTCCTCAAAGACCGAACGGAAACCAGCTTCTCGGTGAGCTGCCCCTGTGTCTTCGCCTGAAGCGATCTGTTCTCTGAACTCAGGAGCACTTGATGTCTGTACAATTAACGCACCAATTAATCAGCTTCACCTGTGTCAGCGCTTCTCTGGGCTGTTATTTAAATAATTTGTTCTCATAATTTATCAGGAGCTTCTGTTGTATCTCCCTAAATAGGGAATAATCTCCTTCAAGGCGAAGGCAGGCTCTTGACCTTGACCGTGAGCCCCACAGAACTCAGCCCGGCACCTTGCACATGGAAGGTATCAACACACACTAGGGGTTTTATATCACTTCAGCATTTTAATATTTTCATATTTAATACTACCTTTACTATTTTGACCTAACAGGATAATTCCTTTTCCAAATGATCTCTTCAATTTCTTTCATTAGCACATGTCAATCACAGTTTTCTCTCTTATACCCTCGTAACTCTTTTTCACCAAGCATACTGAAATTTGAGAAAACTTACCACCATCATCATCATCATCAATCAAGTGCATGCTATTGGCCAGGCACTTGCTATACTAGTAAGCAGCCAGCATCCGAACAATGATGTCCATGCTCCCTTATCCCATTGTTGCTATGGCACCATCATCACCCCACACCAACAGCTCTCCATTCTCTCACTGAATCCTCCCCGCAGCTGTATGACTGCTCACATGTATGGGGGCCACACAATCCTGCAGTCACGGTCCTATCACATTACGAGAAATACATCATTTAATCCTCCTTACCTCTCTAGCAGGTAAGCACGTTTTCCATTTTACAGATGAAGAAACTGAGGCTAGAGAGGCGTAATAACTCACTTAAGGTCTCACAGCCACGTCCTTTAGCTCTCATTACAGTGCACTAGTTTAGTCAACTGACTGACAGCTCTGCTCAATGCTTACTAGGTGTACCAGTTAATAATGAGGATTTTTTTCAATAGATGGAATTACACATATGTTGACATATATGCAATTTGATATGTATGCTATTTTGTTGTATTGAATTTCATGCCAAAAAAAGAGCATTTGCAGGAAGTTTTAATTCATTACTTTATTTTGAAGAAAAAGTTACCATATACTTCAGGAAGCTTATGGTGAATATGTCCCATCTCAAGATACGTGTGAACGCTGGTTTAAATGCTTTAAAAGTGATGATTTTGATGTGAAAAACTAAGAACGTCCAGGTCAACCGAAAAAGTTTGAAGACCAACAATTACAAGCATTATTGGATGAAGATGCGTGTCAAACTCAAAAACAACTTGCAGAAAGATTAAACGTTGCTCAGCAAACAATTTCCAATCGTTTACAAGCAATGGGCAAGATTTTAAAGGAAGGAAAATGGGTGCCACATCAACTGAACAAAAGACAAATGGAAAACCAAAAATTATCAGTGAAATGTTGCTTCAACGGCAAGAAAGAAAGTCTTTTTTGCATCGAATTGTGACTGGCAATAAAAAGTGGATTTATTTTGAGAATCCCAAATGCACAAAATCATGGGTTGATCCAGGTCAACCATCAACATCGACTGCAAGGCCAAATCGCTTCAGAAAGAAGACAATGCTCTGCGTTTGGTGGGATCAGGAAGGTGTGGTGTATTATGAGCTTCTAAAACCAAGTGAAACCATTAATACTGATCACTACCTACAACAAATAATCAATCTTAACCACGCTTTGATCGTGAAATGACCAGAATGTTCCAGAAGACACAGAAAAGTAATTTTGCTTCATGATGACGCACCATCACACACTTCAAAACCAGTTAAAGACATGTTAAAAGATCTTGCCTGGGAATTATTAACCCACCCGCCATATTCACCAGACCTTGCTCCTTCAGATTACCACTTGCTCCGATCGATCGCACACGCACTTTCTGAGCAACACTTCAAAACGTACGAAGAAGTGGAAAATTGGGTCTCTGAATGGTTTGCCTCAAAACAAGAAAGGTTCTATTGGGACAGTATCCACAAATTGCCTGAAAGATGGGGGAAATGTGTAGCTAGCGATGGACATTACTTTGAATAAAGCACTTCTGATGTTTCTCTAGAAATTATCGTGTTTTCTTTGATTACAAAATCTGTCATTATTAACCGGTACACCTAGAGTGTTGCAACTGGGTGACAGGTAAGTGGAGGGTCAGTGAAAACTCTTCTTCGGTGTATATTTGACATTTTTCATAATAAAAATTTAACATAAAAAGTTTACCTCTCCAAGCAAGGAAAAAGAGAATGTGACTAAAACAGGCATCAGGTCTAACTTACTCACTGGAATATCCCAAGTAGCTGATAAATAGCGAGTATTCAATAAATAGTTACCAAATGAAAGACAAATGAATGAAAAGGTTCTGCCATAGGCCTGAGGTCCCACAGCGGATAAAATCAGTGGCTGAGCCAGGGGCCAAAGACAGGTGTGCTTCACTCCAAAGCCACTGCACATCGCCAGGCCAACCTGCCTTTCTTCTTTCTCAGGCAGGAAGAACGAACTGCCACCAATGGGAAGTCCTTTAAAGGAATTCCCACGGTTTCCGGAAAAGAAGGCCTCTCCACAGAAATCCAACCTGTGTCCTCTGACTCAAAATTGGCTCCGGCGTCTGAGCTGGCACGCACGCCCGAGTTCTGACAGTCAGATGCCTTCCTATTCGAGTTTAGTGCTGACCGATCAATAGTGGGGCCGCAGGGTTCACAGAAAGAAACCGGCTACATCTTGATCAATATTAACAGCCGGGCATGGCCATCCGCTTACTCAGCTGCTTCTCTCGAATCGCCCTCTCCCTCTCTCTTCCTTTCTCCTTCCCTCTCGGAAGCTGCCCCAGGCCCTGCGAACTATGGGGAACACGGGAGGAATGAAACCACGGCATGGCGCAGGTCAGCACGAAAGCCAGGGCCCACGCGGCCACCAACTGGATCTCCGAACTAGACCCAGGGGAACGGAAGGCAGGGGAAAGGGTTCCCACGAAGCTAAATGAGCAGGAGGGGCCTAGCACAGTGGTCGGCAAACCGCGGCTCGCGAGCCACGTGCGGCTCTTTGGCCCCTTGAGTGTGGCTCTTCCACAAAATACCACGTGCGGGCGCGCACCTACAGTGCGATTAAAACTTTGTGGCCCATGCGCAGAAGTCGGTTTTCGGCCTGGGCGAGTCTATTTTGAAGAAGTGGTTCTAACGCCGAGCCACACTCAAGGGGCCAAAGAGCCGCACGTGGCTCGCGAGCCGCGGTTTGCCCACCACTGGCCTAGCACATGCCTGGCACAGGGCAGGCACTCAATAATGTTTATTCCCCCTCCCTCCTGCCTGCCCGTCACCACTCTGCCTCTGGAAATAGTTCCTTCGCATCCAAGTATTGAAAGCCTCTACTAAATAAAAGCAAATGTGTTAACTGGCTCAGCTCTTGCATCCTTCCACCATTGGCCTCCGGTCCTTAGCACAAAGGAGCTCTTAATAACAACCCATGGCGCCCTAACCGGTTTGGCTCAGTGGCTAGAGCATCAGCCTGCGGACTCAGGGGTCCCAGGTTCGATTCCGGTCAAGGGCATGTACCTTGGTTGCGGGCACATCCACAGTGGGGGGTGTGCAGGAGGCAGCTGATTGATGTTTCTCTCTCATCGATGTTTCTAACTCTATCTCCCTCTCCCTTCCTCTCTGTAAAAAAATCAATAAAATACATTAAAAAATAATAATAATAACCCATGGCAAGGGCTTTCTGTATATTATCTGTGATCTTTAAGACTTTATCAGTCCAACATCACCATTCCCATTCCCATTTTGTAACTAAGAAAACAGAGGCTTTAAGATGAAAAAATAGCCAAAACCGGTTTGGCTCAGTGGATAGAGCATCGGTCTGCAGACTGAAGGGTCCCAGGCTCGATTCCGGTCAAGGGCATGTACCTTGGTTGCGGGCACATCCCCGGTAGGGGGTGTGCAGGAGGCAGCTGATTGATGTTTCTCTCTCATCGATGTTTCTAACTCTCTATCCCTTTCCCTTCCATCCCTTTCCCTTCCTCTCTGTAAAAAATCAATAAAATACATTTTTAAAAAAAAAGATGAAAAAATAGTGTATCCAGATCATGCAGCTATTGGGTGGTTGAAACCAGGCCACCTCCGTGGGAGGGAAAATTCAGGCGGAAGGCAGAGGAGCAGAGTTAGGGGAGCTGAGCCTTGACTGGGGAAGCAGGAGGCACAAGAATGCCTTGGGAAGGCATCAGGGGTGGAAGTGCCCAGAGAGGTCAGGGCAGGGGCTGTTCTAAGTCATTAGTCCTGAACCGGATAGTGGGTCAGTAAGAGGGACTGGCCATCCTAAGGTTCTGCCCCTGTCTGGGCGCCTGGGGTTGGGCTAGAGATGGGGGCAGCAGCTTGATATGAAAACTAGATGGCAACGGTGACTTTTGATGTCACCACCTGCCTCTGAGCTACTGGTCACGGCACTTTCTACGCAGACCTGGGGGAGAGAGCACCGTTAGTGGACTAAAAGAGCAGCACAAAGTAGGAACGGGAATGGGGGTGCAGAGGGAAAGCGGCTGGGAGAAACCACCGTGTAGTCCCGGGGCCCCGCCCCTCACTGAATGTGGCCACCATCTATTGAACAGCTGCTCTTTGCCTGGCACACCTTGTTTCACCCTGTAAGCAGCTTCTAAGGCAAACAGCCTCAGCACTATCGCAGGGGTGAGGAGCTGCAGGGCACGGAGGTCCGATGACATCCCCAGGAAGACACAGCTGGAGTGATGGAGTCAGGAGCCAGCCCAGTCCCTCTGGCCCCAAAGCTGCGATGTGGCCCCTCCTCGCGCCCTGGCCACAGCACGTGAGACTCACTCGGCTCCTGAATGTTCTCCAGGAAGAAGGTGGCTCTAGGGCTTTGGGCATCTGGCCCAACGCTGAAATGTCCTCCCAGCACTCGGCCTGCACTCCACAGACTGTAATTGGGACAAACTATCCTGCCTTCTCTTCCCTTCATCCACAGGGGACCCCTGCTTTAAAAAGAAAAACTATACAAAAATCCAGACTTAGGAAAATTTAAAAATTGCACAATAAGAGAAAAAGAAAGCATTCCCTTAGCCAAAAGGCTTCTTTGTTTTTATGGGTTTCCCCTAGTGCACTCAAAACTCAGACACAATTTGCAAAATTCATTTGACACTCAACTTTTCAGGAACATGACTACTGTCAATTTATAAGAGAACAAAACAGATCTTTTTCCTGGCTTTCCTCCTGATACTGACATGCCAAAGAGAGTCAGGGTTTGCTGAAAAATGATTTACTCTACAAAAATGTTTTGGCAACTTTGCTTACAATGTCACTTTAATGCAATGTTCAAATAAACTTCTGGAGTTTCTGCACTGGAAAGGCAAAATAGCAAGGAAAATACAGCAAACTTGAAAATGCTCTGACAAGATCAATGAAATATGTTTTAGACTTTTCTTTCTTCTGGGGTCTAAACGTCTAATGTTTTTCTCGCTCCGTAATTTTTCAACTTGAAATTTTAGTATTGATTTTGCTCTAGGTTATATCAGTGTGCTATTCCTTTTAACAATCAAATTTATTTTAATTTTTATATCTTAAAGACAGCAAACAGCTGAGACTAGAATAAACTGCTTCTTGTCTTCTCTAAATTCAATCCCCCCACACCCTCACTCTCACCTTTCCTTGGGTTCATCTTGTTTTGGCTAATGAAGAGCTACTAGTTCACCCTAGGCATAATATACAACATGACCATTTCCCCACAAAAGACAGAAAAGATTTCCTCTTATCAGGCTAACATAGTATTTATGTACTAATTAATCTTAAATTAAAAGTTGGCTATTTATTATGGCTTTCAATCCTGCCAGTTAGTTAAGTGGCAAAACCACATCTCCCTGCAGAGGGTCACTGCTCTGGGCAATCTCAGGAGAAAGAGAAGGTCTTTCGTAGAAAAACTCTCATGAAACAGAGAGGAGGGGAAGAAGGGACCTTAGCTTATGTAACTGCGTGATCTAACGTTGAGCCTAGATTGAATTTTGAGTCTTCTGGTATCCATGCAGCTCATCTTGGCCCTCAATTCCACCAGGAGCCAACCAGGAGGCCAAATAACACTTCCAAAAGAAACCATCTACATCACCTAGTGGTCTGGAGACCCAGAAAGGATACATTGCAAGACCAGACATTCTATCTGACAAGTACCTCTGCTTTTCTAACGTCCCTTTGTATACATCAACCCCCTGGATCCTCACAGGAATGCTGAGAAGATGGGGCCACCTGGAGCCACTTGCTCCTCAAAGTTTGGTGTTTGGGCCAGCAGCGTCAGCACCACCTGCAAGCATTTTAAAAATGCAGAACTCTGGGCCCCACCTAAGAACTACAGTTCAGAGCCTGCCTCTTAACAAGCAAGATTCCCGGGTATCTGTGTGCACGTTAATACTGAGAAGCACGGTGCTAGTATCTAGAGCTCAGAGATTATTTTATTCATCACTGTATTCCCACCTGCAGTGTGGGTTAAGAGCTGACACTCAAGAAATGTTAGTTGAACAGGTGAAAGATGGTTGATAGGTAGGTAGGTAGGTAGGTAGGTAGATAGATAATAGAATAAATGAGATGCATTGCGATGGGACATAAAAATGTTAAATGATCAAAATCACAAAGATGCGGCCCAACTAGAATGCAGGTCATCTCTAGACTCATTCCCTTTCCATTTTTTATTCCAAGGTGAAGAAAGTGGGCTGCAAACCTAACACGAGTCCTCCCGTTTAGAATGTGCTTGCGTGGAGGAAGATGTATAACAAACCACACTGCACCGAAGCCATCCATCCTCCTCCGGTCAACACCTCAGATCACTGGGTCATGCCTAGAGCATTTTTCACCGTCCAATTCAATTAAAGAAGCCACTTTCTGCATGGGGGCGCCAACAGATGCACTGTGATGTGTTTGTTTTCAAGCACGCTGAAAATCAAATCAATCTCAGTAAAAGAAGTCAGGAAAAAGGTCTCTGCCTACCCAGGATAACTGGCCCTATTTTTATAAAGTGACCACGACAACACTTTGGATTATCTAAATCTGGACATTGCTCTCGGTGCATTCTGCAGCCGGCACATCCTCCTTTCCCCTGGCATCAGCAAGAACGCCGAATGCATTAACCCAAGAGGGCAGCACCTCACTCGGGACCTGCCCTTGCCAAGGGAATGATCCTACAGCTCCTGGCTCCCGTACCGTCCACCTTCTGTCACATCCAATTCATCACCTACTGTAGGACGGGCCTGCAGACTGCAATCTCCATGGATTCAGAGCCCTGACATTCTGAATCCAAAGCTTTCGAAATCTTCTGACTCATCCTTCCTGAAGGCCTGTGGAATGCTAATGTCAACAACTCGGGACAAAGTCGCCTCCACCAGAAGTCCACGGGTGAGATTTCCTTTGGGAATCTGTTTCCTGTCCCTCTAAATTGGCAGCCCTTACCCTGTTTTTGAGTCAATGGACACTTCCGAGAACCAGATGAAAGCAATGGCCCCTTTCCATCTCCCAGGCAAAACACAGAAACACACGTCTTGCTTTCAATTTCAAGGGAACGTCGTGAGCGCCATCTGTGGAGTCTCTAGTGTCCAGATATTTTAGGTTAATAATCCCACACAGAAATACAAGCTTGAAGCCTTTGCTCTAGTCTTCCAAACATGACTATACCTCATCTGATGGTCATACCCACAAGACTCATTTTAAAGCATTTGCCTAAACATGGCTTAGAAATTAGACAGGAGAGGCCTTATGCAAAGTGGCAGCTGTATGCATTAAGATCACAAAAACCTGGGTTTGAGTCCCCATTCATTTCGTAGTTCTGTGTCCTTGACAAGCCACTTAATCTTTCCGAGTCTCATTTTCCCATCAGAGAAATAGGAAAGATAATAATACCACCTCATAGGGCTTTCAGGCAATGCATGAAAAGAGACTACTATGTATGCCTCATACTTAATGTACTGCTACGATGCCTTGGTGCTTAATAAATATTATTTCATTGTCCCTCCCCTATTTTCCTCTCCCTTAATGAGAACTGACAAACTCCCCAAGCAAGCTCCTTACCTTTACCTGCTCTGAATCCCCTCTTTAACTCATTCCTGTGTTAGTTAAGGCATTGATGGACTCTGTTCAAAATCCACTTAGGCCAGGGTGGTAACACCCAAATCATCTGTCTGGAAACGTTTGTTTAGCATCTGTGTCCATGTGTGCACCACTGGGCAAGTACTATGGGACATTCCTCCAGTTGTTTTGAGTCCCATTGGACAAATGAGTGTAACCCTACAAAAAACAATAATGGCACAGGTTGTGGATACTAAATGCCAGGTCAGCCACTCACATGATGAGTGGAGACAGTAGGGGGCATCTGAGAGCTTGGTGATCAAGAGTCTGGGCTCAGAAGTCAGGCAGATCTGGGTTTGAATTCTGGTCCTTCTATTTATCATCTATGAAACACAGGGCAAGTTCATCTGAGTCTCCTTGTCTGAAAAAACAAACAACAATAAAACCTACTTCACAGGGCTGCTGTGCAGATTAAAGTAACACGCTTATGTAAAATATCCCACACAGGACAAGATTTACAGAGTGCCTAGAAAATTAAGGCCATTCTCATGAACTATTGGGGGGGGTATGGCTAACAGAGGAGGCTTCCAGAGGAGAGCGCATAACGGGCATCTACACTAATAAAAGAGAAACATGCAAATTAACCATCACTCAGCTACGCTCACCAGCCAGGAGGGAATATGCAAATTAGAAGGAGAAAGATGGTGGCCGCCCAGCTGCTCCAGGCGTGGAGTGGCCAGGCGGGGCAAGAGGCCTGCTATGAGAGGGAGGGCGGGGGGAGGGGGGGGGCGGGGCAAAGGGATCTACAGGAGCAGCACTCTGGCCACAGCGAAGACGAAGACTGCAGACTCCGGAGACTGCAGCTAAGACGAAGACAGCAGACTCTGGCCCGAGTCTGCAGCAAAGACGAAGAAGGCAGACTCAGGCCGGAGCGAAGGCCTGAGTCCCAGGTGCCGGAGGAAAACCAGTGCTGGAAGCCAAGGGAAGGAAGGCCTATTGCACGAATCTCTTCGTGCAACGGGCCTCTAGTTGAAGAATAGAGAGAATTCAGAACAGGAAGGAAGGTGGAGAGTGAGAACAGACTCAACCTGCCCAAGGTCACCCCTGACACCCCATGTTCAGAGATGGTGCTTTAAGGGAGAGGGATACTGAACAGGGACCAACAGAATCAAATTCACCCAAAGAGGGCAGGCTTGGGTGGCCCCACATGGGGGTCTCTGAGGCCCCAGGGTGCACCTAGAATAGAGAGCAGACAGGGGCCACCGTGGGAAAGCAAGCTCCCTCAGGCTGGGAGGTGGAGACAGTGAGGCCAGCGGCACCTACAGAAATGTTCCTGGGGCCTGACCCTCTGACAGGAGTTCAGTTTCTTAAATCCATATTGCTTTAGTGGCTACTTTTTGGACAGATACAGACTGTGTGCTCAATAAATACTTATTGATTGATTGATTTCTTCCTTGGCTAATGTTTCCAGGAATGAAACTATTTGTGCAGAGTCTCAAGCGTAGGGTTTAAGAGCCGTCCATCTCCCGACCTCTAAGGGACTAGAGTGTTACAAGTGCCATCAGGGGTGCGGGGGTGGCCACAATCACAAAGGGCAGCTTGACAGGCGACTCTGGCCCCAATCCACTAGAAGCATCTATGCGTCCACAGCACAGATTCTGAAGAAAGTCGCCAATCCTCTGGCCTCTGCCACCAAGAGTTTGATCCCACTCGTAAAGAAGGGGAAATGAGGAGGGGGGCACGGTCAGAGAGAAGGACCTGGGACAAGTCAATCTCCCTCCTGATACCCACCATCAGCAAATAAGCCAAGACCAATACAGACAGAATCTGCTCAAACATTTATGACTTAAAAGAGGGAGGAGAAGCTGGGGGCGGGGGATGGGGGAGCCTAATTCTAGATGGACACTTTAAAATTCTGCTAAGTCTCCAAGGCCCAGAGGAGCCAGATCATTAAAGTCTCATCTTTGCGGGCCAAGAATAGCTCAAGATTTATGCCTCACGTTGGAGCGCCCGGCTCCGCCTGCGTGCTGCCTCTGAGCAAGAGGTGCAACCTCGCAGGGGCTTAGACAAGCTCCATTGCAGGGGTTCATAGGCAAAGCACCCCAATCTGTAAACGAGCCGGATCAGCCCTGTCCAAGGAAATGGGGCAGCCACAGGACAATCCTAACACCCTTTGTAAAACCGCAGCCAGGATAAAATGATGAACGCCAGATCCACTCACGAGACACCCAGACGCTAAGGGTTTCACTCAGGGCTGTGGGCTGCAGGGGGGAACTCCAGCTGTGTGACATGAGCAGGTTACTTAACCTCTCTGAACCTCAGGTTCCTCATCTGCGAAAACGCGAGTAATAAAAGTACCTCCTACCTCATATGACCGCTGTGAGGATTAATACAGGGAACGCTCACAGGACAGTGCAGGAACCGAATAGGTATCCAACAGGAATTGTTTTTAAGATAAGCATCTCTGCCAAGTATGGGCCAAATAAAGTAAATGAAGGCGTCTGTAAGTAAATAAGAGCATTCTCCAGGAGGGTCCTTCTAGGGTTGCCAGTGAGAACCTGTAAGGGGTGAAGCAGGCCCTAGAGCGTCTCTCCTGACATGCGTAGAGCAGCATCTAAGGGCAAATACACAGAAACTATGTAAAGCAAGTCCAACAGTCTCAAGCAGTTTGTGGACAGAATAACTGCTGCTTCCAGAAACCCCTCTGCTGTTTTCACAGCCTCAGAAATGCTTCATCCTCGAAACCCTGGCATGAGTGGTGAGAATACCACCAGCAAGGTCCCCTGAACCATAGCTCGGCATGAAAATCAACAGGAGGCAAGGATTCCTGTGTGGCTGAGGAGAAGGGCTGACTGGACAACAGACTGTTGGAACAGACAGACTGACAGACACCAACCCTCAGTGGGAATTAACTCTCAAGAAGCACAGTCACGTGCACTGGATAAAGCTCTCTTCCAACAAGGTGGTCGCTGATGACCATGTTTGCTAGGATGCAGAGTTTGACAGAGTCTTGCATAATCCTAGAGAATAGCATTTCCCAAAGTGTGTTCTGTGGAAACTAGTACAATGACATGCTCCATTCTTAAAGGGTTCCATGGTGCCCTGGCCAGTTTGGCTCAGTGGATAGAGCGTCGGCCTGCGGACTGAAGGGTCCCAGGTTCGATTCCAGCCAAGGGCACATGCCGGGGTTGTGGGCTCCATCCCCAGTGGGGGCCATGCAGGAGGCAGCCAATCGATGGTTCTCTCTCATCACTGATGTTTCTATATCTCTCTCCCTCTCCCTTCCTCTCTTAAAAATCAATGAAGAAATATATTTAAATAAATAAATAAAGGGTTCCATGGTCAAAAGTGTTTGGCAACACAGCAGAACATAACCGCTCTTGTACTTTTGCAATGCACAGAATATAGGCACTGAGGGGCCCTGCAGGTAAAGAAATGCCAAACTGGTTGGAGCGTAGAACTGTGTTTTGCTTTTTGGTGGAACACCGTGGAACACACTTTGGGAACACCATTTTAGAGCTCAGGAACAGAAGAAAAAGCCTAGTTGGGCATCCCCGCTCTGCTGCTAATTCGGCTGTTAGTTCTTACTCGGTGCCTTGATTTTCCTGTCTCCAGGACTCCATGCTTCTGGTCTACCAGACCTGACTGAGTGCATCAGAGACAGCCAGGCCTACGCCCAAGACTGCGGCGGAAATGAATGCGGGAGCACGCTCCAGACAGATGGCCACACAGGGGAGATGCTCAAGAACTGGCATCTGGGAGGACCGGAGGGCAAGGAGTTTCTCAGCCTCCCCCTGGATGACTGCTCTCCTTGCTAAATCTTAAAGGAGACTCATAGATTACTTTCTTAGCATGCCTTCTTAGAAAAATCATAACCTCACCCGTTAAAGGTAATTCCAAAACTGTGTACAACCTGGTGGCTGTCTTGTCAGGCAGTTTTTGGTACGCAAATATTTATTTCCTGACCAAAGTGGCATAATATGATCTGTACTGCTTGGTAGTTTGCTTTTTCATTAATGCATACTAACACATGCATTTTATTATGCATATTAACACATAATGAACATTAACATTGTTTGCTTTTGATAATGTTCACAGAATCTTAGTTTTGGGTAGGTTAGGGACCCAGCTGGACTAGTTGAAAAATATTCTAAGTAGTAACCTTGTCAGTGAGGTTCTGCTAACTCCATTTTGCAAATGAAGCAACTGAGGCCCAGAAAAGTGCCATAGGAAATGTCACACAAATTGTAAGAGATGAATTGGGGTCCTTCTTCTGGAATAAAAAAATACTCTTTCTTTCAGGCTGTTCCTGTGAGTCCAGGGACTGAAAAAGCGCCAAAGCCAGTTCATACTTGTTCTTATTATGTAACATTAGGTGCCAGGAATGAGTCGGCTTCATGCACCATTTCCTCCAAGAGCCGAACGGAGTATTATTTCTCCTATTGGGTTACATAGGAAAAAGCCCAGACTCGGGTTTCCTTAAACACCGTGGACACTTATGGGTGGCCGTATGGGCCGCAGACAGTCTCTCCTGCAGAGGTGAGCTGCTGGCGACTGTGCATGAGAACACTGGAGGCGTTCAGCTCCGGTGGCTGAAGGAACCCTCCCCGGCCCCCCACCAATTGCTCCTCCTTGCTTGTGAAACAGCCTCATACCAGAGCCACACGATTTACTGTCTGAACCACGCGGGGGCTGCGTTGTAAACAACAGCAAACCTCATCCGCTTCTGCCAAAGTAATTGCATCATAAATAAAATAAATGGGAGAATTTAAGGGAAATTAAGCCCTGAAGAGAGATTAGCACAGAGAGGGTGAACATGATCAGAAGGGGGAAATGATCACTTCAACCACCTCATCAACATAACTACTGCCTGCCGTTGAACCTGGATGGTGGAGTGCACAGAGCCATCCAGGACCGGAGGCTTGATCACCGCTCTCTCTGCTTCTTCCGGGGCCCAGAGCTGCCCTGCCCAAAGCTGAGTGCTCATGAAGCCAAACCCCTGGATTTTTATACTGTTTCCTAATGAACACTATGCAGCCCAGGAAAGCTGTATGTGGCTGGAGTGTGACCAGCCTGGTAACAAGGTGACTAGAAGGGAACCCAGCGGTCACTAGCAGCCTCCCCCCCATCCACTCGCCCTTACAACGAGTGCCCTCAGAGCCCCAGCACATCATCCCCACTCCTGCCAACCCCATGTGGCTGGTCCTGGAGTTCTCGGTGGTGAGACTGGCTGCAGACATGATCTGGGCTGAGTTCCTAAGATCCTCTGGCCTCCCAAAGACTCCATGAGCCCAGGATCAATAGGCGCAAAGCGCCTAAAGCATCCAGTTTGGAAACATGAGCCCAAGCGCCTGAGTTGGCCTTAGCCGGGGCAAACCTTCCACTGTAGTCTTGGCAAAGAGACAGAATCACGAGGCAGCCGAACACTGCGCTTGCGAGGGGTTAGCGATTTCACTCCCGTGGATTAAAGCATTCAAGAGTTGGCCAAGAGCCCTGGAGGGTTTTGCTCATTTATAGGAACAGCATCGGGTATAATGAAGGAGCCACTAATTTAAATTGCTATAAGCCTCACATGTTCGGGGGCTCTGCTAACTCTGCAGGTGCCCCAGGCCTATCTTCTCTGAGCGAGTCTGAGGAGGGACTTTCAACAACCATCCCAAGACGATGGTCTCCTTGAAACAACAGTTTTGCAAGCCTGCACGGGGCTGAGCTGGGCCTTCCTCGTCTTCATCCCCAGCGCAGTGCCCGGTCCATGCAAGTGACGACTACTCAACCCATCTCACCTGAGCACATAACAAACCGAGTGTGTGCACCTGCTCCGCCTGGCAGTGTGTAACTCAGAGTCGGAGCTCAGCGAATACTTGCGAAATGAATACATGAATGACTTCCTCACGTACTGCTCGGGCTGTTATCTGTGCTTCGATGCCTCCCAAATCTGTATCTCTGGCCCGGCTCTCCCTCTCCGGTGCCAAATCCACACACCCCACTGGCAGCCAGAGCAGGTGACCCAGGGACACCTCAGGCCGGACACACCCGAAACGGAACTCATTAACTTTCTCACTGCCGCCTACACACTTCGCCTCCTCCCCATGTAGGGCCTTGGAAATATTTCTCAAATCAATTCCCTCTTCTCCATCCACCTCCGCAACTTCCCTCAGGCATTCATCACTTCCCAGCTGGATCATTTAATCACCTCCTAATTGCCTCCAGGCTCCTCCTCGCCACTCTCTCCCTCCTATCCCCGCACCAGCCTCCAAAACCACTGCCCACAGTAACCCCAGAAAATCTTTCCAAAATGCAAGTGTGGAGGGGCCACCCCACGGGTCTCCAGTGTCCCTGGCTGAGAGCTGCCTCGTGCCCAAAACCTACCAGCTACCGGGCTCTCTGCATCAGCTCTCACCTCTCCTCACAGCCACAGCCGCTTCACTGGAACCTGAAGGAACTCTGCTCACTCCCCTTCGGTGGAGGGGTCTGGAGCCTGCCCTCTCTTCTCCTACATTACAAAATCCACAATGCAAATACACAGGGCCACCCAGCAACAACCTGCATTCTCTTTTGTTTTAAGATATCATGCCTTCTTCACCTTTTCCCAAATGTAATTCTTTTCTTTTTTCCTATTGTTGGTAAAACACATAACATAAAATTTACCATCTGAACCATTTTTGAGTGTACAGTTCAGTGCATTAAGCACACTCACACCATTGTGCAGCCATCACCACCATCCTCTACAGAATTCCTTTCATCTTGAAAAACTAAAACTCAGCATTTATTCAACAACTCCCCATCCCTCCCACCCCCAGCCCCTGACAACTACCATTCTACTTTCTATCTCCATGAACTGAATTACTCTAGCCTCGGTTTGCTGCTCTGTTGACTAATGAGTTTGCCGACCACTGACCTAGACTCTCGATTCCAATAATTACAGGCTGTTGTTGTTCCTTGTGATTAAGCCCCTATCCCAGTGGTCGGCAAACTCATTAGTCAACAGAGCTGAAAACCGAGGCTCGAGAGCCGCATGTGGCTCGTGAGCCGCAGTTTGCCGACCACTGCTCTAGGTAGACCTCATATAAGCGGAATCATACAATACTTGTCCCTTTATGGCTAGCTTGTTTCCCTTAGCATAGTGTCTGTCCTCAAGGCTCATCCATATAGCATGTATCAGAATGTCCTTCCTCCTTAAGGCTGAGTAATATTCCATTGTATAGATAGACCACGTTTTGTGTATCCATGCATCTGTCAATGGGCTGCTTTTGTGTTTTGGCTGCTGTGAATAATGCTGCTGTGAACATGGAGTTCCTGCTTTCAATTCTTTCATATACTCAGAAGTGGAATTGTTGGATCATGTGCTAATTCTGCTTAATTTTGTTTAAGGAACCTCCATATTGTTTTCTACCCAAATATCATTTTTACATCCACCTCACAAATTGAGTCTGAGCATGGGGGACAACAGACCCCAACACCCTGAGAAGCAGCTAAGGCGCACGTTGCTCCAAGTTCATGAAGAGGCCTTGGAGGAGACCTCTCGGGACAAGAGTCTCCAAGGGAAGGTCGGTGCCAGGCTAGCCCCCACACCGCTAGGATGCTCCTCTCCCCACCTTTCTTATGATGGGCTTGCTCCGGGGTTGAAGGGGGTGGAAACTGGGAGGAGCTGGGAAATGGTGCAAAGGGAGAAGAGCCTTTCTCATCAATAAGCCACTTGACAGCTCATTGGATGACGCCCATCCCTGTTTCCCATGGTGTCTAGCTGATATTGTGACACCCACAGAATTTTCTTTAAATGCTGTCAGCCAGCCCTAACCAGTTTGGCTCAGTGGATAGAGCGTCAGCCTGCGGACTGAAGGGTCCCAGATTCGATTCCGGTCAAGGGCATGTACCTTGGTTGCGGGCACATCTCCATGGAGGGGGGGGGGGGGAATGCAGGAGGCAGCTGACTGATGTTTCTCTCTCATCGATGTTTCTAACTCTCTAGCCCAGTGGTCGGCAAACTCATTAGTCAACAGAGCCAAATATCAACAGTACAACGATTGAAATTTCTTTTGAGAGCCAAATTTTTTAAACTTAAACTTCTTCTAACGCCACTTCTTCAGAATAGACTCGCCCAGGCCGTGGTATTTTGTGGAAGAGCCACACTCAAGGGGCCAAAGAGCCGCATGTGGCTCGCGAGCCGCGGTTTGCCGACCACTGCTCTAGCCCTCTCCCTTCCTCTCTGTAAAAAAATCAATAAAATATTTTTTTAAAATGCTGTCAGCCAGGCCTAGGGAACAAAGCTTGTGAAAAGGGGGATTCTGGCCCTGGCAGTCCCCCCCTTCTCTGCCCCCCGCAACTCCCGGAAGTCTCCATTGCAGCCACAGTGAATGGCTCACAGCTCCTAAGCATGCCACGTCCTCCCTCCAGCCTTTGCACGTGCTGTTCCCACACCTGGAGCACCTACACCCAGGCTGTCCCCCACCCCCCTGCAGCCACCCATCAGCCTCTGATTATGCTCGAGGATCCCATTCAAGCACGGCCTTCTCAAGGAAACCTGTGCTGCCAGCAGCACGGCACCTCTCCACCGTTCTGCTGCTTCGTTTTCTTTTCCATTATCCCCAAAAAAAACTGTGTTCCTTTGTTGAAATGACAGCGTTTCTCATCTCTGTGTCCCCAATACCTAGCCCAGGTCCAGGCACACAGTTGAATCTCTGCCAATATTTATGGACGGTGAGTGATCTTTCTAAAGCAAGTTTTGGTGACGGTAGTTGGATCATGCGCTAACTCTGTTTAATTTTGGGAGGGAGGGTTAATAGTATTGAGACAGGGCTCTTTCCCGTGGCACTAGTGACATTTGGGCCTGGGTAAAACTTTGTTGTGCGGGCTGAGCTGTAGGATGTTTAAGCGGCATCTCTGGCCTCCACCACTGGATGCCAGTAACACCCTTCCTCCCAGTTGCAACCACTTAAAAAGTTTCTAGACTTTTCCAAATGTCCCCTGGCAGGTGGGGACAAAATCAGTCCCAGTTGAGAGCTACTGCACCAAGATGACGTGCAATTCTTCAGGCAGAGTGCGTCCTCTCGGGGACCTTCTGGAAGTGCAAGGCCTGGACGCAGGTTCCGGACCGTGTACGGCATCTCATCGGTCACATCTATTATCTTCTCGTGAATGCTTTATAACTTGATATATCTTGTGAATAATTGAGAAGTGTACCTGCGAACCTCTTCCAACAGATCATCTGGTAGGAACCTTAAATCATTTGCCATCAGGTATTGACCCCGGTCCGATTCATTATTTACAAACCTCACTGAAGAGCGGGCTGAAGAAACACTGCGTCAAAAGTGCTCTGTTCCAAATCTTTCCTGAAGAGCTTAGCAAAGTCCCTGGGACAAGTTTATCGTGGCCAGTCAGACTTCCAGAGCGAAGAAAGGCCTGACTAGCGAAAGGGAAAGACATGAAAAAGGTGAGGCTCGGGGAGGGGAGAAAGGAGAGGAATGGCCAGGATTTCAGCGCCCAGGGAAAGCACATCCTAACCAGAAAGGGGCAGGGGAAGTACTCGCCTGAAAACACTTCACCTTCTTTGGAGAGATTAAATGAGAAGAGAGGAGCTTAGCACGGGAACGACAGACACATGGGAGAAGCTCGATACGTAATGGCTTCCCTCGTGAATCTCCTATGCTGAGAAGGAAGAGGAGAAAAAAAAATCACAAATCCAGAGTGGAGAGATAGTGGACAGTGAGTTCTCCCTAATCTCTAAAACTGTGTGGTTGGACGAGATTACTCCCCCAGTCCCTCCAGTCTCTCCAGACCAGCAGGAGCCCCCAGACCCCCCAAGGCCACCTTTAAGGTCCCAGGCAGGGAGGTGACCACTGCGGTTCTTAGGACTTTACTGAGCAGAAGAATCATTAGGGATCGTGCTTAAAATGCAGATAGCGGGACCCCATCGTCAGATCTTCATTCAGTCATTCTGCAGCAGGACCCGATGCTGCGTTTTTACGACAGACCCTGCACACTGACAGGGGTAAGCGAGGGACCATGATGCAAAATGCTCCCCCCAAGTACGAGGGCAGCCCGAGAACTTGCAGAGGCTGTACCCTCGGAGGCCTGGGGGTGGGTGCGCTCTAACACCTGGACGCTCTACAGGCTACGGGCAGCTCACATTTGAGTTGGTGACATTGTTCCCCAAAAAGCTGATGTGCATCGAAATGGCAACTAGGAGTTACATGTATTTTCTGTATTGCTACTAGTCCACATGTTCAATAACTCAGCAATCCTGTTGGTCTTTTGGTGCAGCAGCTCTCAAACGTGAGTGTACAGAAGACTTACTGAAGGAGAAGAGATAAAAAGAATGAGTTTCTGGAGGTCCACCCCTAGGGAACCCAGTTCTGCAGGTTGAGGAGGGCAGGACTGGGTGGTAGGAACCCGTGCTAGGTGACTGGGGTTCAGGTGGTCCAGAGACCATCCTGCAAGAAACACACACACAGCCACCTGAGAGGGTCATCTCTTTGTGCCCCGTGGAAGGTCATCTAAGAAAGGAGAAGATGCACCAGACCCTGAGATCATGAGCATGAACCAGATAATAAGAACAAAGGCTGGGCTAAATTTGCTGCTAAAAAAAAAAAAAGAAGAAAGTAGAGATTTTGATGAGCACTTTTTAATGAAATATGGCCCCAGTCACTTCTGAAAACAAGGCAGAGTCACCTTCTCCATCATTCACTCACCTTTACTCATTCAAACCACATACACTGAACTCCAGTTATGATTCATGCCCTGTGCTGGGCACCAGGGACATGAGGGTCACTCCATCCTAAAGAACCCCCTATACCTTCACCACTGTTACTTGGGGATTCTTGACCC
This sequence comes from Cnephaeus nilssonii, assembly GCF_951640355.1. Lineage (NCBI taxonomy): Eukaryota > Metazoa > Chordata > Mammalia > Chiroptera > Vespertilionidae > Cnephaeus > Cnephaeus nilssonii. Next base: position 26,187,497 of record NC_137079.1, read on the forward strand.
CACAATATCAAGGGGCCTCTTGCTAACCCCTAGCTCCATGGATCGTGGAAGGAGCTGCACACAGAAATCTAGGAACTCATCAAGGCTGCCAGAGGCCTGAGAAACATGTGGCCATCATGTTTCTTAGGGAAGATGAACAGACGTAAGTTCTAAAGGAAGTCAATGAAATAAATTCTGAGCCCACCCAGGGTTGAGCTGAAAGAGGCTGGGGCTAGGGGTGGGCCTGGCATGCACACCAGCCAAATCCCTGGGGCTTCAGAAGCAGCAGCCCAAGCTTATAGCCACAGAGCTCTTGGTCCTGTCAGTGACGCTCTGATGGGGGCACCTAGGTTCTGCATCCCCATAGTGCATATAGCAAAACTTGATAAAACTCCTTCCAGACTCAAAGACAAGTTCCTTCCCTGCCCTCCTGGCTCTCACATGATCACGTGACCTCTCTGTCCCTTCTCATCCTTTTCTCCTATTGTCCTCCAAACTCATGCCCAAGGTAGTCACTGTCCTCAAGAAGTGGCCCTCCCTGCAGCTACCATGGCCAATGGAGCAAGTCCATTGATCCCCCTCCCAGACTGCATACCCATCCAGGCCAGCCCTTCCCATCAGGTTGGGTCCTGATCTAAGAGGGCCTCGGCTGGCATTACCCACTCCAAGGAACATCAGTCAAGACCACCACTTGTCTACTCAGACCCATGTGGACCTTACTACAACTCTATTGTTCTCTGATTCATCTATGGGTCTGAATCTTCGCTTCCTTCAGTGGATTGGAAGCCATTGAAGAACATGCCCTCCTGACATCTCCATTGAATCTAGGCAGGGGCTGGATCCACACTAGGTGCTTCAACAAATCCTATTGGTTTGACTTGCTCCCCTTCCCCTCTTTCCAAGCAATCATTAGCGACAAGCAACCTCTTCTAAGGCAGCACACAGTGGAAAGTGAAAAGGGAAGGAACTTTCCTGTGGGCCAGCTGGGGTCCTAATTCCAGCTCTTCCATTACCTGTGCAGTGCACTCTTTGGCCAGTTACCTAACTGTTGAGAGCCTTTCTTTGTTCATCCTTAAAATGGGGATGTATTGAATCTCAACCAAAAAAAACCCACAATGAACCCAATTCAAAAATGGGCAAAGGACTTGAATAGACATTTCTCCAAAAAAATATATACAAATATGGCCAATATGCATATGAAAAGATGCTCAACATCACTAATTATTAGGGAAATGCAATCAAAATTACAATGATATACCTCACACCCATCAGAATGGCCACTATCAAGAAAACAAGTGTTGGTGAGGACATGAAAAAATTGAAACTATTGTGCACTGCTGGTGAGAATGTAAAATAGCATAACCACTGTAGAAAACAGTATGGCAATTTCTCAGAAAATTAAACACATAATTACCATATGATCCAGTAATTCTTTTTTTAAAATATATTTTTATTGATATCAGAGGGGAAGGGAGAGAGAGAGAGAGAGAGAGAGAGAGAGAGAGAGAGAGAGAGAGAGAGAGAGAAAACATCAATGATGAAAGAGAATCACTGATTGGCTGCCTCCTCCATACCCCACACTGGGGACTGAGCCTGCAATTTGGGTATATGCTCAGACCAGAACCAAACCATGGCCTCCTGGTTCATAGGTCAATGCTCAACCACTGAGCCACGCTAGCTGGGCTGACCCAGTAATTCTACTCTTGTGTATGTAAAACAATTGAAAGCAGAAACTTGAACAGATAGTTGTACACAATGCTCATAGGAGCATTATTCATATTTGCTAAAATGTGGGAGTAACCCCAGTGTTCATGGATAGATGAATGGATAAGCAAGATGGTGCATGTTCATACAATGGAACAGCACTCAGTCTTGAAAAGAAATGAAATTGTGACACAAGTTACTACATGAATGAAGTCAGAGGACGTTGTGCTATGTGAAATAAACCAGACACAAAAAGAAAAATACTGTATGATTCCATTTATAAGATGCACCTAGAATAGTCAATAGAGACAGAAAGTAGGATGGTGTTGCCAGGGGCTGGGGGCGGGGAGAGGAGAATGGGGAAGTGACTGCTTACTAAGATGAGTTTCAGTTTTGCAAGATGAAAAGAGCTCTGGGGATGAAGAGTGGTGATGGTTGTGCAACATTATGAATGCACTTATGCCACTGACCTGTGCACTTAAACATGGTTCAGATGGTACATTTCATGTTACATGTATTTTACCACAATAAAAAATAAAAATAAAAATAAAAATGGGGATGGTCATATCCAGCATAGATGTTCTCACAGAAATTAAATGAGGTGTGAGAGTTTCTGGCACACGCACGTTTCCTTCCCTTCCCCCGACCGTAAAAAATATATGCATTCACACCTAACAGTTCCAGCAGGGGAGGCACCGAGTGTGGAGGCAAGTCTTCCGGCCAGGGATTCGGGAAGCTGGCGTTCTGCCACAGGCCCCCTTTTAGAGCTCCCCTGTCCCGAGAGGGGGCCCCTACCAGCTCTGTGAGTGAGGGGTTCAGAGCCCAGAGGCCCTCTCCAAGGACAGTCACAGGTTTCAGGATGACACTCTTCACAGCTTGTGACTTCTGCATTGACTTGTGTTTCCCCCCAAAACAGATACATTGACGTCCTAACCCCCAGTAACCGGATGTGACCTTATCTGGAAATAGAGTCTTCACAGAGGTAATTGAGTTAACGTGAGGTCATTCAGGTGGGCTCTACCCCAACAAGATGGGTGTCCTTTCTACAACGCGGCTATGTGGACACAGCACAGACACGCACACAGGGAGGAGGCCATGTGAATGTGAAGGCAGAGATCTGGGGGATGCATCTACAAGCCAGGGGATGCCCGAGACTCCCAGCAAACTCCAGAAGCCAGGAGAGAGGCCTGGAGCAGAGTCTCCCTCACAGCCTCAGAAGGAACCAGCCAGCCCGCCCAGGCCTTGATCCTGGGCTTCTAGCCTCCAGAGCTGTGAGACAGTACACTTCTGTTGTACTTTGTAACAGTAGCCCAGCGAGCTAACACACCCTGCATGGGAAGCCCTGGTAGAAACGTGTGTTTGGACTCTGTGAGTTGCCACGAAACTGCAGGAGCTGCCAGGGGGCAGGGGCAGGGGCAGGGGCAGGGGCGGGGGCGGGGGCAGGGGCGGGGGCTGTGCTGGCTGTGGGCCCATAGCTCTTGGAAAGCCCAGCACAAGCAGCGCCGGAAGCCCTCCCCTGGCTTGGGAGGAGAGCCCCCTGGGTGAGGGAGGGGAGAGTCCCCAGCGGCACCCACACCCCAGGTGACAGGGCCTCAGCAGCCCCGGACTGGTTTATTATTTATAAGCTGCTGTCATCACTCCGCTCAGTCTAACTCACTTCTGAGTGTTTTTAATATTTCAGAAACAGACGAGCCTAGCATTGCCCAGCGATGCGTCATCTTAGTCATCCCCAACACTTCCTCCGAGAGGATGCTGCAAGATGACTCCGACCCGACATCTCACCGGGCGGCAGGGGAAGGAGCTGCCCCCCAGCCTGCTTGGCATGCACCCCAGGTGCGCTGCTCACTCATCCACGGCTAGATGTGCCCCCCGTGGCTGTCAGGTCTGTGGCTCTGGACCTTTGCTCTCCCTGTCACCTTCACCTGGAATGACCTTCCAGAAATAGGGCTTAGTTCCTCGGGAAAGGCTGGGGCTCTGGCATTAGAAGTGGATTAGAATCCTGGCTGCAGATTACCACCTGTGTGGCTTCTGGCCTGTCATGGGCTTCTGTGGACCTGCGTTTCTCTGAAATGGGAGAACTCGCAGCAATGGGACAACGTGCACCGAGGGCTGGGTCCAGGGCTGAGTCCAGGGCCTGGCAAATGAACATGGGGCAGTGGCAGGCGGGGCAGGTGAGAGGTGGACGGAGGGGCAATGTTTGGGCTCACGGAGGCCAGGCCTCGCAGCTGTGGCCATGCTGCTCCGGACTGCCATGTTCAAGCTCTGTTTGGGGGTGCTGAAGCCTCCAGGGCACTCGTTTATTCTCAACCTGGATTATAAAGGGAGATTAACCATTTTTTAAAAAGGTGCCTGTCCAGTGTGGCTCTGTAGTTGAGCATTGACCCATGTACCAGGAGGTCAAGGTTCAATTCCTGGTCAGGGCACAATATGCCCAGGTTGTAGGTTGGGGGGTCAATCCACAGTAGGGGCATGCAGGAGGCAGCCAATCAATGATTCTCTCTCTCATCATTGATGCTTCTCTCCCTCTCCCTTCCTCCCTCTAGATTATAAAGGGAGATTAAAGATTTTTGTTTTTTAAAAAGTGTCTGTCCAGTGTGGCTCACTTTCTCTTCCGGCCACAGGATTTATTGATTTTTTTTTAAGTGAATCAATAAAAAATATATTTTTAAAAAAGGTGGCATACCTGCAGAAAGGCTTAATAAAGCCTCTGAAAGACGAGAGGCTTGCCCAGGTCTTTCCCTGGAATGATCTCCTTGGCTTCGCAGTGCCCTGACCTGAGAAACGCTGACTGAGATCCCCGAGTCTCCAAGCACCTCCACCGCCCCGATGCACCTCAGTGACGGGGACTCTGCAGGGCCTGGTGACAAAGGCAGAGCCGTCTGTGGCAGCACCACCGGTAACAGGGTTTATGGAAACAGTATTAGCTCTCAATGCTTTTCCACTGAAGACAAAGCAAGCACTCTGCAGAGGCCGAAGCCTGAAGCCATCAGCGTGAAGGAGCTTGTTTCTGCACCTGCTCATTCTACCCGAGGGCTCCCCCCTCCGTGAGAGTTCACCTTCCGGAGGAAAAAACCACTTCTAGTTAAAAGACTTGATTGATTTCACCTGCAAGGAAACACGTGACTAAATTTTCCCCCATTGCCTCCAAGTTTCATTTAGTCTCATTATCTCTCGCCCTGTTTTGAGCACCTCTCTGAGAATGCTTTTTTAAAGTCCTATCTGATCCATCACCACCTGACAGCGCCACTCTCCCTCTGGAACAGCTTCTCTCTCCACCTTCCTTCTTGGCACAATGAAGATGATAATATCAAGGTCCGTAAGTTACACGCTGAGCACTTAACCACGAACCAGGCAAATTACATGCATGATCTCACCTGATCCTCACAATGTCCCTACGAGACAGGCATTGTTAGTCTCATTCCCATTTTACAGATAAGAAACTGAGGCTTAAAGAGGTTAACTGGCTCAAGGTTACTGATGGTGAAGCTGGGATTTCTATCCAAGCTACCCTACTCCAAAACTCGAGCTGGGATCGCAATGCCCCTTTAAGGATTAAATTAGTGCAGACCAGAGCTCTCTGTAAACCAGCAAAGGTCAGGCTGAGGTTCACGGATATGTCCAGGGGTGTGAGGGGCTACCACCCAATCGGGCGTTTCTGGAGGGGAGCCCTGTGCCTCGCCTGCTTCACAGCCGGACAGTGAGGGGCCTCTGAGGCCCTGGACACTGCAGCCACTTCTTCTCCCCTTCCCCCCCCCCCTGCCCCTGCAGCTAATTTTCCTTCCTGGAACGACTCATGTCTTCTTAGGGAAACCAGGCTACCAGCACAGCAATGCCTCTACCTCGGGCCTCGGTTGGACGTGCTTCTCCAAGAGCCAAACAGATCCAGTCAAGCGGAACACCAACACTTTCCCCTACACACACACATACACACACACACACACACACACACACACACACACACACACACACGGCTCAGCTCATAAGTACTAAGACACCCTAGTGAAGAGGGGCCTTGAAGCAGCTCAGATTTTCGGAATCCCGAAGGAAGAGGAAGGGAAGCTGCATTCTGGGCGGATGAGGCATGTGATTTGTCTCGGGGGCACCTCGGTGTCGGACAGCAGCTGCAGCAGATATGGAGCATCTCGTGGCTACTTTCAGAGAAAGGCCCACGGCCACTCTTCAAGGACCAGCAGGGTCTGGGAAATGCCTCTATTTCAGATCTTTTCTTTTTTTCATTTCTGTCATAATTTGTTTCCACTAAAGTACAAGGTTGTGGTGGGCCCCAGAAAAGGGCCAGGGCCTTATGGTAAGAACAGTTTAGCCAAGTCCCCGTTGCCTAAAGTTCACCTGTTCGTCTTGGCGGCACGCCTGGGTCCTGCCCCCCAGGCCCCGGCAGGCCTGTGGTGGTGCCGGGTAAATACCCATCTCTCAGTGAACTGACGCAGAGGGACGCGGGGTGCAGGAGAGCGCCCCCTCCTTCCTCTGTGTCTCCAGGCACCGTGTGCTAACAAGGAGGCGGCTGGGCCATAACCAGAAGTGCCTCGGGCACAGCTGTCCACTCTCCGGCACAGGCAAAGGAAAAATTTACAGCTGAGGATTTTGCTTCCCGAGCTCTGGCCTCATTTCCCTCTGCTTCCCCTTCCCTGTCATGACTTCCCGCCTTTAAATGTCCCCTTTTCTCCCGTGTGACGGGCCCTCCCGGCATGACTTAAGACAAAACGCTCCACCCCAGCACGATTCTCGGGAGAGGCGGTGGGCGTCGGTGGTGGTCTGGACAGGAGGCATCTTTCATCCTGCCCATTTATGGAGCTTAGGATGGTAGGTGGGAGGGCACAGAGCTGCTCTGGAAGGGACTTGGGGGTGACCAGGTCCCCATCTTCCTACTCCTTCGCCCTCCCATCCTTGACCGCAAGCCCTCCTCTCCTGCTCCTCCAGGCCGGGGTGGCCCACAAGCAGGGCCCCAGCACCCAGGCCCCAGCTCAGGGCTGGCAGAGGGGCTGTGGCTAAAGAACCTGGGGCCGGGAGGAGTGAGGGGAGGATGCACAGCATGCGAAGGCGGGATGTAGCCCGAACGCTCAGCTCCAGGCGCCCAGAAGCCCTGGAGAGAGCGGCCACTGCCCTCTCCACACCGCGAGTTGGATGCGTGACCTAAACACTGACCCTGGAGAACAGACAAGGTGAGGAAAGCCACCCGTGACTCAGCCAGGTGGAGCCTCGCCTTGACCTCAAATCCATCCAACTCCAAAATCCCGGCTCTTTCTAATAGGCCACCCAGGTTCAATGCCAAGGCTCCACAGGAGGACACATCTCTCTGAACACCTAGTAGGTACTTTCAACGTCTAGTTCCCTTGGTCTCTGTGCCAGGTGTTCAACAACTGCTGACTGAATGAGTAGCTGTTCCCAGGGCCTCTCTGCCGAGCACGTGGGTAGCACAGCCACACGCTGGAAAGCAAAGAGGTCCCAGGGCGATGACTGATTCCCTAGATCACCCATTCACGTGGGGGCCCTTTCCCTCGAGGGACAGTAACATCGTCCTTTGTTCTTTTTGCTGTGTTTCTAGATGACCTAATGTTGCAAGTCCCCAGAGCAGAGAGGCTGCAGGCAAGAGAAAGAGGCCCAAGGACACCTGCTTGGCTTTCAATTCCTGGTTGCATCCTAGGCTCCCGCTCAAGGCGATTGCACCCCGGCCCTCGCACATGCAGGCAGGCAGGCTCCTTCCAGCCCGGCCCTGGGCCCTCCGGATCTTTCTAGGTCACCGCCCTCACCTGGCGCTTGCTGCCCAAATCCAGAAGCCCATTTCCTTTAACCCGCAGGCTGCAAGCGGTCGCCCCAGCCCCGCTCCTGGTCTTGGCGTGTCTGCAGGCGCCCAGGGAAGACCCTGATCCCACCGGTGGTTCCCAGCCGCCGGCAGGTCCACCAGCGCCGCCACGCGGCTGCCGGGCGGCCACCAGGGGCTCCAGACGGTGCCACCCCTGCAGCAATGCTGCCCCACCCCCAGTTACCTGTCCTCCTCCTCACACCGGAGCTGGCTGCTCAGCCGACCCCACCAGGGAAAGGGACTGACATTGAGTGTGCATGGCAGGGGGATGGTGAGGACAGACACGCATTTAATATTTCCTTTCAGCCTGGAGAGGTGAGGAGGGACAGGTGACCCGTTTTGCAGGTTAAAAAAGTGAGGTTCAGAGGAGCTAATTCAGCACGTGGTACAGCTCCGATCCAGCCACGGTCTGTCCAACACTAAAACCTGTGCACTTCCTTTGACACCACTGAGTGGCCTGACTGCCAACCTGAACGCTGAAGGTCCAAAGGAAAGCCTCTAACCTCCCCTTATCGTCGGATTGATGGATCTTATTTAGAAACCAACACGAGAGATGTGTGGGCAATGGAAATCTACCCCCTCCTGTACCCCTTTTAACTTTTCCGAGCAATTCTGCATACTTATGTTTCCAGGAACAATCCATCAAGGCCTCAGACACGCCTCATGGAATTTTTTTTTTTCAATAAAGGCCATTTGATCAATGTAAACCTAAATCTGATCGAGTGGAAAGACTTGTATGTACAAATTAGCAAATCAAAATCATTTCTATGTCTAATTTTTTTAGAAAAACAAAGGTATGTTACGGAACCTCCACGCTATCACAGGACCCCAGGAAGAGAATCACCAGGCACAGCTGAGGTCAGAAAAATGAGACCCCAGCTGCGGAGGCACACACCCCCTCCGACAGTGAACGCTAGGCTGGGGCGGGGGCGGGGGCGGGCCGGGGCCAGGGTCGCTGAGAGGCAGGACAGCCTGTTCCTGGCGGCACACCTGTGCTCCTGGCTGAGGGGGAGCTGGAGGCTGACCTGCTGGCCTTCGCACCGAAGCCGCAGCAGAATCCCACCTTGTCCAGCCGGCGTGGCTCAGTGGTTGAGTGTCGACCTATGAACCAGGAGATCCCGGTTCGATTCCCAGTCAGGGCTCATGCTTGGATTGCGGGCTCGATCCCCAGTGGGGGGCATGCAGGAAGCAGCTGATTGATGTTTCTCTCTCATCGATGTTTCTATCTCTCTATCCCTCTCCCTTCCTCCCTCTAAAATCAATGAAAAGGTATTTTTTAAGTAGGATTTTTTTAATGATGAATAATCTCCAAATGGCCATTGCAGAGCATTTAAAGCCAACTCAGAACCCTTCTAAGGGCAGGACCCTGTGCAACTAACTGCCGGTGCATGAAACCAGCCTTGCCTACAGCTCAAAAAGCGAGGGGGGCGGTGGGGCGGGGGGGGGAAGGACCAGAGCATTTTTAAACAACAGCGCCAGTAGAATGGAAGCCACCTAGAAATCAGAGCTGTGGCCTGGGGAATGTAACCTTGCCACCCAGGCCTCGGCTTCCTCATCCAGGAGAAAGGGGATCGCGTCTGGGCCGCTGCCCTCCTGAGTCTGTTGTGAGAGAGCAAATGAGAAAATGAAGGTGGAAGTGCTGGGAACAGGGAGGCCTGACACAAATACACGGGTTATTGTTCACCCAGACCCGCAGAGCTCTGGGATTTCTGAAGAACACTGACATTCCCCGGCAATTAAGTCAAATTAACACAATTCAAACAAAGCATCCAATTTTAGCTATGTGTCACAATTCCCCCTCAGCAGCACCACCAGGGCTGCCTCTCATGTGAGCAGCACCATGCACTAGACACAGGAAGGAAACCAAGCCATGCTGACAGCCCTATTCCCCAGGCAGGCACCAGGCGGCAACTCTTTTCACCACGGGAAGAGGTGCTCCTGGCTGGCTTCTCCTGCATCCAGCAGCCGAGCCATCCTGCTGGCCCAGCTCCTCAGAGCGCCCCCAGCGACGGAGGAGGGCGCAGCAACCACAGCACCCCCAGGATCGGATGCAGCAACTCCCCTGCTGGAGTGGAAATCAGAAGCGAGGTTCTTCCAGGACACCAGGCCTACAGCCTCAGTCTTCCCATCTGTGAAATAGGAGCAGTCATGCCTATTCTGTCTCCCTCACTCGCAGGATTGTTTAAGAAACCAGCCACGATTATTCTCTGGGCATGTGTTTAATGAATCACCAGGTTCTGGGGATGCAGAGATGACCGAGGTCCAGCTTTTGTGCACGGTCTAACAAAGAGAACAAGCATTTAGCCCAGGGTTGACACACTGCACTCAAGGCCAGATCCAGCCTGCTGCCCATTTCTGTATGATCCACAAGCTAAGAATAGTTTTCACATTTTCAAATGGTTGCGGGGAACAAAAAAATAACATTTCGTAACGTGGAAATGAAATAAAACTCAAATGTCGGCGTCCATAAATAAAGTTTTATTGGAATGCAGCCATGCTCATCCATTTGTGTGCTGCCTATGGTGCTTTTGTGCCACGACGACAGAGCCGAATACTCGCAACAGAGACTTAAAAATATTTACCATCTGGCCTTTTACCATAAAAAGTTCACCCAGCTCTGACTTAAACAAATGAGTGCTGTGAGAGTGAGGTGAGCAGTGCTAATGGAACACAAAAGAGGGGGCAATTATTTCTACTTAATGAAGTCAGGGAAGGCTTCTCGAAAGAGGTGATATTTATTCTGGATTTCAAAGAGGAATAGGAGCTTACTGGATAGCCAAGGGGAGGGGGGTTTTGGACCTGTGTCCAGCACTGGCAGGCAGTACAGTAGAGCGGGCGCGGGGGGGGGGGGGGGGGAGTTCTGGGAGGAGATGTGGGAGTGTGTAGAAAATGGCCCAGCACATATTTAGAGGAGATGAAGGAAAGGAAGGAAGAAGTTAAAGCTGAAAAGATGGGCTTAAGTCAAGTATGCAAAGTGCAGTGTACCTACTATGAGGCTTTGTTTATTAATCCTCACCTAAGGACATTTTTTTCCATTGATTTTTAGAGACAGTGGAAGGGAGAGGGAAAGACAGAGAGAGAGAAACATTGACGTGAGAGAAACACATCGATTGGTTGCCTCCTACAGGAGCCCCAACCAGGGCCAGGGATTGAGTCTGCAACCAAGGTACATGCCCTTGATCAGAATCGAACCTTTCAGTCCGTGAGCCAAGGCTCTATCCACTGAGCCAACCCGGCTTGGGCAAAGAAGCATTTCTTATTCCTTCTTTCCCCAAGGAAGAAGCAGGACAAAACAGTAGACAACTCAGATTAGACAGACAGACAGACATATTCCATCACTCAAGGGGCAACCAGACCTTGCACCCAAATCGCACTCAGAAGTCTGAGGTTCAGGCCTCACTCAGCCATAGCCTTGGGGAGGTCCCTCCTGCCACCCAGGCCTCAGTTCCCACCTACAGAAGGAGCAGCTGCACTTGATGAATGTGCCCCAAAGGCCAGAGGTGTGTGGAATAAACTGGGTCCACACCAGGCCACTCGCAGCCCATCGGGCCCTGAACACACCCAGAGCTGCACGTGGCTCCAAAGAGCACTAATTAGGGCAGTGGGACGAGGACCAGTTTGGAATAACCTATCCAGGGCACAGTTCCTTCCACCAGGCCCAGGGAAGGCTCAGGCGTCTGTGCCCAAACCAAGCTCCCTGGCAGCCTCGTCCCTCGCAGAGGCTCTGGAGGGTCCTGAATCACTGAGACCCTCAGCCCGCAGTCAGGGGGCCACAGCCAGTGGCTGCACACTCTTCCTCGTTCCACCTTTACTTGGTGGGGCTGTTTCCATAGTCCCTCTTCCCTTCTCTGAGTCCCTCCCACCAGGTTATGCTAAAAAATAAAATAAAATAAAAAAATCATAGCTCCTCAGGGCTAGAATGTCTTACGAGGGCCAGAAGAGACAAGCCTGGGGGCCCGCTTTTAGTATTTGCTTGGCCACTGAAAATAGCTATGTGACCTGGACAAGTCAGTCCCTTTCTCTGGACAGTTTCCCCATGACGGGGCTGGGGGGTGAGATCCCCAAGGTCCCTTCCGAGATGCTATGTCAGCTGGCCTCCTCCACAAGGCAGGCGGGAAAACAGAGGCCCGGAGAGTGGAGTCACCCTCCCAGGCTCACCCAGACACTTCCTAGGGACAAAGTCAGGGCCATCCTTAGCTCCTAATGTCCCCTTTCTAAGGCCCTGGTTGCACAGTCTGTTATGAGTCTGTCTATCTGTGTGTCCATCTCTATCTTTCTCTCCCTACCTCTGGTGCTGGCTCTTTTAGGAGGCGTGCATGCCTCCTCTCCCCAAGTGGGAGGGGTGTCTTATCTCACAGAGTCCAGGCAACTGACACGCAGCGTTCTCATTGAGCTCTAGGCTCTGTGTTAAGTGCTGTTAAATGTTTCTCACTTTTTGCTCCTCATCCTTCCCCATTTAGGCACTTTATCTACTTGATTTTGTTTAATCCTCACAGTAGCCCCAGAGACAGTAAGGTGAAGGATTCCGAATCAGGCAGCCAGTGTGACCCCCCAGCCCTGGCTCTGAGCCAATGGATGGCCTTGGGCAAATTCCTTGACCCTGCTGAGCTCTCCTGTGCGGCCCCGTGCGGGTCACTGTTGCCCTTCCCTTCCCTCTCTCTCTCTCTCTCTCTCTCTCTCTCTCAGTGGAAAGAACATCAGCCACCCTTGGCTGGGCCTCGCTGTTTTCCTGCTGGTAGCTGGGTAGGCAGTTGATAGACGAGAAAAACAGAAAACACCAATTTTAATCCACAACACCCTGCATCTGCTACCGCCTGCTTGTGATAAAAACCGGGACTTTAGAGAGAGGCGGCCAAGGTTCCCGCTCCAGCTCCAGTGCTTCGTGGTGGAGTGAAACACACTCAGTCTTCCTGCGTCTGACTGAACCGGGGGCCTGACCCCCGCTGCTCCACGGGGCTGTTGGAGGGACACACTTGGCGATCCGAGCTCCGTGTAACGATGGCTCCTGTCCTCGTGGCATCCACTGCCCTGCTCCCAGGGCTCTATGGGGCCTAATGGCCCTGTGACCCCTGGAGAGGGTTCTAGTTCAACAACAGCCCAGACCTAGACGTCCCTCACGGGGGCAGTCTTCGCCTTCCTCTCCCCAGTCCCCCAGAGCAGCCGCTGACGAAGACGGGACAGGTGTGCAGCACCTGGGCTTCCCTTGAAGCAGTGAGCGCTGCATTCCAGGGAGAGCAGGCCGGTGGGCCAGAGACTGGAACCGAAAAAGCCCTTCAGCTTGGAGCACTGACCTCCCCCGAGAACACTTAGAAGCTCGGTACGTGACAAAGCTGGGATTTTCCCAACATGGGCAATTCACCTCTCAAAGAGGAGTCTCTAAAGGGCCAGGCTTGTCTGACAGGCCGCACCGTATATCCCACAGCAGGCGCCCGTGCTCTGGGCCGTGGGTTTGCCTGGGTCTGCTTTCCAAGAAAACACTGGAGAACGGGCTGCTCCAGCCCCTCCCCCACGGGAGTCAAGGCCGCCAAGCTCCACAGGAGGAGGCTCGCCTTGCTCATGACCTTGAAAGCAGCTCTGAGTGTGACAGGCCCAGTCACCCTGCGCTGAAAATAGAAGGGGCCCTGCCTCCTGCTTTCTCTGTTCACCTGGGGCAGGTCCGCTCTGCCCTCTCAGAGGTCGCTCTTGGTTACAAACGTGGAAGGAGGCACCCGCCTGGCCTCCGCGAGAGGTTTAGAGAGTCACAGGGGTGCCGGTTACACGGGCTCTAGAAAAACACACGCCCAAAGGGCCGGCGCTGTTCACCTTGAGCACGGTGACCTCTAACAGCCCACGTGGCCCCTGAGCTTGACCAGGATGGTTTCCTCTCCTTGATCTGCCCAGGGTCAGTGTTGTGGAAATAATTCGTTGGATGGGATGAGTATAAAGGAGCTGAACCCAGACTCTATCCTTGGTGGTCTCTCCCACTTTTGCTGACATCCCTGGGCCCTCCAGTCTGGTACCCATTAGATCTGGACCCCAGGACGGCCTCCTCCACCCAGATTCCCCTTCCAGCACACCTTAGGCCAGGGGAAGCTAGCTGGCCTCTGGAACCATTTTGCCCTGTGGCCTTGTAAATTCACATAATCAACAGAATTACGGGTACCCCAGCGGAGGCTTAGAATCCCCTTACTTGAGAGGTAGGAAAACTGAGGCTCAGAGAAGTGTCCAAAGCTACACAAGAAAGTGAAAAGATCTGGAACTCAAGCCCAGCTCTCTCGATCCAGGGTCTGTTCTCTTCATCCACAACCACACGCAGTCAATGCTCACAGACTTGAGGGGAGGAAAGAGAGGCTCCTACAATCCGGATCACACTCAGGCTCTGGTAACTGAGAAACACAAGACAATGCATTAGTGTCATCTCCTGCCGGGGTCTGCAGTCCTGTGCGGTCTTAGGGCTTCGTTGAGAGTGTCATTCGCTTTAAAAGGCCTGGGAAATGCCCTGGACCCACGCAGGAACACCACCTTACCAACCTCCCTTCAGGGTAGGCCCCCCTTCTGTAGCATCTCTGACCCAGACTCAAGAGAGCTTCTTGGAGGAGGTGAAGCTGGGCTGCAAAGGATGAGCAGGGATTGGACTGAGCTCCAGAGAGAAGGGAACAGCAGGAGAAGGCGCAGGAGCCGCAGAGCAACACAGACCCTGGGAGCGGGGAGAAGGGCCCAGGGGTAGGCAGATCCTGATGACCTCGGAAGCCATGGGAAAGAGTTTGACATGAATCTAAAAGCAGTGGGAAGTAACTGAAAGGTCTTATGAAGGGAAGTGACCACTACCAAAGTGCATCTGAAAAACCATGACTCTTGCTGCAAGAGAAAGACTGGGTTGGGGGGCCAGACCAGAGGAGGTGACCGCAGGACTGAAGCCTGGCAATGCAAGCAGGTGATGCACGCAGGGTGGGGGGAAAGGTGAGTTCGTGGGAGAGATGGCCAACGTGCTTCCTGAAGAATCTAACGATGGTATAGCTTTTCCCTGGGTACAGAATCATAAAGAATGTTTTCCCCATCTGCCTCTTTTCCGTCCTGTCATGTGTGGGACAATATTGAAAGCATGTGGGTTAAAGCGCTAAGATTCAACCACACAGCGTGTAGCCCAGATGTCCTTCAAATAAATGCAGATCTGTTCAAGAATGAGGTCAAAAGGCTATGCCACATACAACAAGCAAGAAGACAATGTTAAAAGAAAGACAAGCCTAAAGCAGATAGTGGAGCAAGCCTGCTGGAGAACTCTGCCCTCACATGGCTCCCTACGCATCGCTCAATGACGGCAGATGGGCATGGGTGCTGTCCTAAAGCAGAGAAGACTCTCGGACTGAATCCATCGCACGCCTGGCCCCTCCCAAAGCACCCCTGGCAGGGCGGGGCATCACCTAAGATCAGCCGGGTGGCGTGCTCATTTCAGAGTGGCAGACGCCAAAGCAGCTCCTTCAAACAGCATCAAAGTGAACTGGCCAATTGCCGCGCCAACGGAGAATCTAACATCGCCATAAATTCAATACAACTCGACAGACATCTCGGACTTTGAAGCTTTTCTGACTTGGGCTGTTTCCGATTCTTCACTTTAATTGGAATTTCACATCAGGCTCACGTTTCTCCACCGTCTCTCCTAATTCATTTAAGAAATTGGCAGCAATACTAGATGAGTATGCTCAACCTTGAGATGTAACCTTGATGGAAATGAACTCACTATGTTTCAATTATACACAAAGTGAGAATTTAGCTAAGTGGGCCCAGACTTTCACCTTTTAAATCTGATTTAACTTTCAAAAGGAAAGCTCTGGTGGTCATATATTTTTAAATATTTTTTATCCATTCAGTGCTCTGTCACACACACACCCCCATCACCACCGCATCCACAGTATATGAATTCCCATGTCTTGATTTTATTGGTTGCTCCAGGGTAGGAGATGGGCGTGAGTGTGAACTGAGGCCTTGGACCAGGCATTTATTGAGTGCTTACTACATACCAGGTGCTTTACATATGTTAATTCACATCATCCTTCCAATAACTCTGCATGGTTGTGTGGTAGATATTCTCCCCACTTTACAAAAGGCAAAACGAAGGCTTAGGGAGAGTAACTGAACAATTAGTCCAAAGTCACCCAGCTGTAACATCTGAGCCAGGACACCTACCCAGAACCATCTGACTCCACTAATTCCAAAGCCCACATCTCTTCATGGCTGCTCGACATCACAATCAAAGACGACCTCATGACACACAAAAGTCCTCTTAATTTTCTGGTCACCTTGCCCACAAGCACGCCTGCATAATACGGGGAAAGGCGGCCAAACCTCACCTGGGATTTAGGAGGCAACGTTTAAACTGAAGTCCAGGGTTTGAAGTGAAAGATTCAGCAGATGGGGATCTCTAAGGGCAGAGAAAGCACGCGTACCCTAAGCACTGGAACAAGTTCAGAATACAGCCGAGCGCAGCACGTAGGAAAGAACGAGAGGAGACGGGAAAGGCAGCTGTGGGCTCCACAGGGGCGCCCGGGAAGTGACGAGCCTGGACTTTATTCTAAGGGCAGTTAGGAAACCAGTGGAGGATTTAAAGGAAGGACTGTCGAGATCTGATTTGCATTTCTGGAAGATCACTCTGGCGGCAGAGTGGAGTATGAGGCCCAGCACACACACATTTTCAGGTTGGTTTACAATGGACAGCTCCACATGCCAAGGCCTGACTGCCCAGGCATTCGGGACCACACTCCAGCTCCACTTGGAGCCAGTACCTACTTGGCTCTAGTCCACGTCACTTTGGAGTTCTTTATTGGGGGAGTGACATTATCAATAAATTCCAGCTTTCCTCTCCAGAAGACCCACAGGCAGGGAGGACCCAGCTATGCCCTTTGACAGCAGGGCATCCCTATCTTGTCTTTTAATTACATTACGTTACATTTTTAAATTACATTATCTCTAAGTGCATTCCTAGTGTTTTTTTTTATTAGAAGCATATTCTTAAAAACATATTTTTTTATGGATCATATTGAGTAATTGCATAGCATTTCACCATAAGGGTGATGAAGTCAAAGTCATTTGTCTAGGAGGTAGGGTCGCCCTGCCTCCTAACAGCCCATCTCCTGCCCCAAGGGCTTGCCCTCCCTGCCAGCATGAGCATCCACCAGTCAGATTTCTTCCCTCCCACAGGACCCTGGAAGCTTTGTCACGTGCATGTGCCCTATTTAAAGCCATCACTAGCCCAGCACGCATAGCTCAGTGGTTGAGCATCGACTATGAACCAGGAGGTCATGGTTTGATTCCTGGTCAGGGCACATGCCTGGGTTGCAGGCTCAATCCCTAGAAGGGGCATACAGGAGGCAACCAATTAATGATTCTCTCTCATCATTGATGTTT
The DNA here is from genome assembly GCF_951640355.1 of Cnephaeus nilssonii. NCBI lineage: Eukaryota > Metazoa > Chordata > Mammalia > Chiroptera > Vespertilionidae > Cnephaeus > Cnephaeus nilssonii. The sequence goes on from NC_137079.1 coordinate 26,204,379, forward strand.
CTATCTCTCTCCCTCTCCCTTCCTCTCTGAAATCAATAAAAATATATATTTTTAAATAAAATAAATGTCCTAGCCAGTTTTGCTCAGTGGGTAGAGCATCGGCCTGCAGACTGAAGAGTCCTGGGTTCGATTCTGGTCAAGGGCACATGCCCGAGTTGCAGGCTCGATCCCCAGTGGGGGGCATCCAGGAGGCAGCCAATCAAAGATTCTCTCTCATTATTGATGTTTCTATCTCTCTCTCCCTCTCCCTTCCTCTGAAATTAATAAAAATATTTTTTTAAATAAAATAAAATAAAATAAAGCCATCACTCAAAAGATCTGCACTCCAGAAGAGTTCGGGCTTGAATTGACTGCCTCTCCTGTTCAGCTGACAGGTTCCCCGATATTTACAAACATGGCTATTAGCTTGCTCCCTCTATCAAGTCAGAGCCCCAAGAAGCTACCTAACTATATATTCCTCAAAAAAGGAATTATTATTTTCTTCCTCACCTGTTCCCCCTCCTCTTTCCACCAACTAACTACCCAATACCAAGTCAGAAATGAGATCCTGTAGACACTTAATTATACACACACACACACACACACACACACACACACACACAAGCATGTTAACATGTCAAAATGAAACCTACAAATTCATGCTGGACTACTTACTTGCACCCACTTTATTACCCAGAAAGACCAACTTTCTCAACCACCCAAATAGCTCCAGTTTGTTACATGCTCTCCATCCCCACCAGCTACCCCAGATCAAACCAGCCGATCCCTCAGCTGGGTTATCACCCCTCAGCATCCAGACACCCAGCTCACCACCGCCATCACCCCCACCCAGCCCATTTCTTCATGGAAGGCAAGTAACCTTCTGCCTGGAGCCCCTCAGGGCTGCCTCTGCCCTTTGGACCCAGCCTGGGCCCCTGTCTCTGCTCCTTCTGCAGCCTCGTCCTGCCCTCCCTCGCTCTGCTCTCTTTGCTCCAGCTCTTGGGCCCACAGTTTCTGGACCACCTCCTCTTCCAGACCTCATTTGCTCACCCTCCACACAAGCTCTTGCCTCAGCTAAATGGCCTGCCCCTCGTCCACCAGGCTGACCACTAGCAGTCTATGAAGACCCAGCCTCCATCCCAAAAACCTCTCCAGCCCATCCCCTCCCAGGCCCAGTCCAGGGGCCCTGGCCAAGTTGACTTCCCCCATGGGACTGGCCACAGCACTGAAGTCAAACTGCCTACTTCCTTTGGGGAATTGGGTGCAGAATAAATAACAAGTGAATGCAAATCCTCTACTTTCTCACCTCTTTCCTTCATCTCCGGGTTTGTTTCTCCCTCACGTGTTCCCATCAACGTGTTTCTGTCAGTCAGCTAGCACAGAGGCTCTCCAGGAGCTCCCAGCAGGCTCTGCGGTGGGAGGTGGGGCGGGTCTGCTTGTAAGAAGCCCTCTCCCCCCAGGTGGTTCTGACACTAGCAAAGCTGAGGGCCCATTGGGACAGACCCTGCAGGGTCTCTTTTCCTGAAGGTCTCACTTGTCCCTTCAGTTTCAGAATTGGATCTAGGAGTTCTGGCTCTGGCCAGTCCATAATCAAGCGCCTCTTTCCCTTTTCCTTGAATGCTTCCTTTCATCCGCCCGCTCCTCTCCCAATTCTATTTTAATGGTACTCTGTGCCTTCTAATCCCCTGTGCCAGTTTTCTCCCTGACTGCACTGCTCTTCATGGGCACTATGAACCCACTTGACTTCACGGGGCAGGAAATGAGACCCAGGGATCCAGGGGCTGAACGTGAGAACTTCGGGCAAGAGCTGGGCTGTGCTCATCTTCTACTCCCACCTGCCCCTGACACACCCAACCCCAAGGCCGGCTCCTGGCAAGCAGGTCACATAAAGCCGGGGACCTCAGAGGCCCAGGGGTTCCTCTCCATACCAAGCAAAAATCCCAGGATCTACTCAGTATCTATGTGTGTAATGTCAGAACAGTATTAAACAATTATATGGAGGACATGCTGACGATATGATAGGTAGAGAAATCTCCAAAACAGAAAGTAGGGGGAAAGAGCCGTTTTGTGAGGCAGGGGAGCCAGACACAGAGCAGGTGACCACAAGGACTCAGTTTTCAGTGGCTCTTTCATCTGGCCTCTTGTCTTTACCCATGTGCCTGGACAAGGTCCTGCCCATCACATGGGCCAATCCTGCGACCACAGAAGAGCCTGTAGACACTCCTGTTCCCACTGGAATCCAGACGCCAGCGCTCTGCCCTGAGTCCACATCACCTCCTCCTCTGGCAGCTTTCCCACGAACCTGCAAGTCCTTCACACGAAGGCAGGGGAAATAGCATCAGTGCAGACTCCCCTGGCGTGCCTAGCACAGCCTTGACTCTCCTGAGGGTCCAACAAATGCCTCAGAAGGCGGCCTAGTGCAGAGGTCGGTGAATAAGCTTTGAAGTCAGGTGGGTCTGGGTTTGAGCCCAGCTCTGACCTCATTGTAACCATCCGATGGTCCTTTGAGGGATCCAAGGAGGTAATGGCTCTAGGGCATGCGGGCTCTCAGTAAATACAGACCCCACCTTTGGTCAACAAAGAAGGTTGCTTTGCAGCTATCCTTGTCAACCATACTCTGAAATGGATCGAAATGTATTAACTGAAGCTACTAGTATATTAGCACCTTAGCAAACACTCAGAGAAATATTCTCTGAGGGGAAGCATCCAGTCACACTTTTTAAAGTTGTTTAAAAAATAATAATAACTGGATGGCCAGTACATCTTCTCTGCTTTAGCTCTGGGTATCCCTAACACAAGTTCTCCTTTCTTGCAAGATGCATCATGCTTGCACTCCTAAGATGCACAGATTCTCCCTGGAGGAGTCTGACTGCCCATAGCACCATGTGTTCCATTATCTGTGATAGTCCACACCCCTGATTTGTCGGTCACGACCCTCACAGCAATGGTATTCTCAGAAAATTTAGGAACCACTATTTTTTTTGTGAGAGAGAGAGAGAGAGATCAATTTGTCATTCCACTTATTTATGCACTCATTGTTTGCTTCTTGTATGTGCCCTGACCAGAGATCAAACCCACAACCTTGGCGTATCAGGACAACACTCTAACCAACTGAGCTACCCACCCAGGGCTAGGAACCACGTTTATGTTCCCCTTTTGATATACAGGTACAATTGCCAGGCAGGACTTTAATAAAGCCCATCTCAAAGTTATAGACTGGACTCATGTAGATAACTAAGTCTACGATTGTAAATCTTGTCAAAAGAGAAAATTCATTCCATTCCTGAAAATAAAATGAAGGTATGATTGAAAGTACCCTTTTCTCATTTACCAGCACTGCAATAATAATGTGCTGGCATTCCCAGACGAATACTGAGATTTCATGCTCAAAGAAATTCAGAGCTTGTTCACTACACGTAGCTGATAAATGCAAGAGCTGAAACTAGAACCATCTGACTCCTAGCCTAATGCTCTGTAAGACATAGACTTTTAAGTTTTCTTTTTTTAATATTTTGTATTGATTTTTAGAGAGAGAGGAAGGGAGAGGCAAAGAGAGAGAGAAACATCGATGGGAGAATGAAATATCGATCTGTTGCCTCCTGCACTCCCCCAACTGAGGATTAAGCCCTGACCAGGAATCGAACCGGGAACCTTTTGGTGCACGGGATGATGCCCAACCAACTGAGCTGAACTGTTGTTTTTTTTCAAGAACCAAAAATGGAGATGTGGAGCCAAGCAAAGCTTATCAGCCTTTTTACAAAAACTTTATGATGAGGACAGACTTTGCTTTGGTCAGAATAATTCAGGGGGGGGGGGGAGGAGGGAAGAACCAAGTCTTCCAAAATCAAATAGAAAGACCAAGAAAAAAGTCTGAACCTATTAAATGTAGCTTCTAAGTCCATTCAAGCCATAAATATTCAGTGATGGTTATGTACAAAGACTTAGACTTGGGCCTCACGGAGCTTACAATTTAGTAGAAGGGAGGAAACAAGAATGGGTGTGATACACACACACACACACACACACACACACACACACACACTGGAAAAAATGACAGGTCGACAAATAGCAGAGTGTAGAATAAGGCTGACTGGGGTGGAAGTGAGGAGGGACATTCAGGAAGGTTTCTTAAAGAAGAGAGGGATGGGCTTTGGCATTGATGAGGAAGAAATGGATAACAGATCAGCCTTACAAAGGCATGATTAAGGCAAATCATGGAAATGAGTTAACATGTGTGAAAAGTGCCTGGCACACAGTATCCATTCCCCAATGTTTGCTCATTTTTATTGGAAGATGGGGGAAGGAGGCCTTAGACTGAGTTAAAAAAAAAAAAGACATTGCTATATTGAGAGGAGACAGGCAGAACTGGTGAGCAAGCAGTTTGCTAGTTTGCTGGGGTGAGCAAGAGAAGAGAGACGTCCCAGAGGCTGGCTCGAGGTCCCCTTGACAGAGAGGTCACTTGCTTCAGGCTCTGAATTTCAGCTACTGCCCCACTTTGAACAGTGGCTTTGGGAAGCAAATGATGTGCAAACCATATAGTTCTGGACATAATTAAGGGCATAACATCTCTGCCCTCAAAAACCTGCTCTCCTGGTCTGGCGGATGGTTGCTAGCGGGTGGTGACAAGAGCACCCAGGAACAACATCCTCCCCCCCACCACTGCCTCTGCAGCAGGGAGGGGGGCACCGGGTTGGAAGATGGACATACAGCAGGCTTGGAATATTCCCACATCGTCAGCCACTGCAAGCACCTCCCAGAGCTCAAGAGGGGCAGGGCCACTTCCACTTTTTGAGGTTCCCAAGGTACTAAAATAAGAAGAGACGTCAAAGCAGGGTTACCAACGTTGTATTTTTAAAGCTTGCAACTAATAAATTAACACATTTAGTAATGAACATGCAATGCAACAGAATTATACTATTCAAAAGCCAAACGAATTATCAATTCACATTGCAACATATACTAGTGATGTCATTTAGCAACGGAACCTGGGTTTAAAGATGTGTGATGAACACCATTCTCTCCTTTTTAAATATGTATTTATTGGTTTCAGAGAGAGGAAGGGAGGGGGAGAGAGAAAGAGAAAGAGAAACATCGATAAGAGAGAAACAGTGGATAGGTTGCCCCCTGCATGCCCCCTACTGGGGACCGAGCCCACAACCTCGGCATGTGCCCTGACCAGGAACTGAACCTGTGACCTCTTGGTGCATGGGTTGTCGCTCAAGCACTGAGCCCCACCAGACCAAACATTGTCTTTTGGTCTTGTCAGTATTTTCTTGGGTTAAATGTATAAACTCATTTGGAGATAACAACAGAAGTGTAAATTTGAGGACCTTTACAAATGGGCAACATGGGCCCAGATGACCCTCCATCACCATCCTGGTGATAAGTGATAAGGCCGGCCAACCACTCCAGTCTCATGCAGGTACCCCCTTTCTCCTCTGTGGTTCCAATCACTGGATCAACCAAAGACATCTCTGCAGTCCAGGAGCAGGGCCTGGTCCAGCTGTGCGAGGGAGGCTGAGGGCCCTTCTGGGAGCGCTGCACACACTGGAAGGGCTGCCAGCACCGCGTGCACAGCAAAGGGGTGACGGTCCCTTCCCACTCTGGGGCTTGCTTTTTCCTTTCTGAGCCTCCTCGGCGTGGCTGCCCGAGGCCCTGTGCAAACACTGCTGTTGTTCCAAATGGCTAAAACCACTTGACATTTAGTGCAGCAGAGACCCTGCGAGGAACTCACTGCACCAAAAAATTAGATGGTTCCACTGCCTGCCTACAAATTTCTATTGCATTGCAAATGATTAGAAAAGAAGGCAATGTCGGGCTTTCTTCAGATCCGCGCCACCCCCCCCCTCAAATGCAGCCCATCAAAGAGTGTATTGTTCACCTGAACACATGCCTATGACCAAGACAACATCCAGGCATACAAATACAGATGCACTCACTCAACCACTCACTGCACACAGGTTCATTTACTGCATGCCCGCTGTTTGGCAGGTACTGCTACGAACAGGATATGATCTTTTCCTTCACTGACATCCGAAGATGACATACATGGAGAGAGCGAGGGACAGAGAGCTTGGTTAACACTATCGCAGGGTACTTAACCGGACCTGCAGGTAGTTAACCTTAATATAGCTGAGCCCTGGCCGGTATGGCTCAGTTGGTTGGCACTGTCCTGTGAACCAAAAGGTTGCTAGTTCGATTCCAAGTCAGGGCCCATACCCAGATTGTGGGTTCAATCCCTGGTGGGGGCACATGCAGGCAACCAATCAACGTTTCTCACATCGATGTTTCTCTCCCTCTCTCCCTTCCTCTCTCTCTAAAACATCAATAAAAACATTTCTAAAATAGAATAAAGCAGAGCTGAGATGCCAGCTCCCTTCCTTCCCTCTCTACTCCTTCATCTCTTCATCCTCTCCTCCTTTAATTCTGCTCCTCTTTCTCCCATCCACTTTTCGCCCCGACCTCCCTGTCCTCCTCTCCTAACCTCAAGCTCTGGGTTAACATAAAAAGCACACGCTTTCTTATGCCCGAGGCTTCCTCAGCCCTAGAAAGCTGTCGTTCTTAATGCAAATGCATGCTTTCCTCGTGCTTTGCAATTTATTTCCATCCAAACCTTCAGAAACAGGGGGGACTTATCAGTACATGTCATAAATACTGGATTTTATTCTTTTTTTTTTTTTTTCTTAAAGCTGCAGCTCCTCCAGCAAGCATCAGACGAGGACGGTGCCACACAAACAGAAAACTGAATGAAGCCCCAGAAGAATGCGGGCGTTTCAGAGCGCCAGAGTTTTAGCTCAGTTCCCTGTGTCAAGGTGGTTTCTATCTGTGTCAGTCAGTGCGTCACAACATCAGCCTCCATCCCCCGTGGCACAGCACCCCTTAGCAAGCGCCTTCCCACACAATTTCATCAACTGTAAAACGGCAACCACCATTGATGTTACAACCGTGATTATGTCTACAAATGGGGAGGGATGCGGCTCTGCTCAGCCAGTCCCCGTGAAGCAGGTTCCCCATGGGACAAACCCCTTTCCTTTTAGTAAATTCAGAATGCTCATTGCTTAGCGATATATTCATATGATTTACCAATTCACTGGAATAACATGTTTATTTGCATGGGTGAAGTTCTTTCTTCATGCTAATGTCAGGATGGTTCCACAGCATCCCCATAGTCCGTGACCAACCATAAAGTCCTCAGCTGCTTGATTTTAATATACTTTCCCTTGAAAAAACTACTTCGTTTGTGAAAAATGCGTCTTAGACTTCACCTTCTCTGAACCTTAATTTACACCCCGCCCCCATCCCAGCCATCTGCTTACCCAGCCCCTCTATGCGCTTCCTCCACCTGCCCTGAACATCCTTCTCTACATTTCTCTGCCTCCCTCACCTTTCCCTCTGGGCCTTCCTCCTTCTTGTGATTTTGTATTTTGCTATAAATTTTAACTCTATTCTGTGGAATATTCTCTCAAGGCCATGGCAATAGCTAAAAGAACTCAAAATCATCAAAAAATACAAATGTACCATATTCCTTTTGACTTAAAGAATCAGCTTTAAGAGTTTATGACGTTGCTAAGAATTAACTTTCCTTATTATTGTTGTATCAATCATAGCACCCAGAATATTGCAAAAAATAACGAAAACCTGTATGGAAGAGCTCTGAATGCTTACTGACGCAGTATACTGTGACCAGCTAGTAACACAACATAACGCAACCCGGGGGGAGGGGAGTATACCATCATCCAGCACTGAAAATGGAAATAAAGTTGAGTAAAGACGTAAAGATAAAGACCAGAGGAGGAAAAAGAACACTGAGACTGCACGTTCGTATGCGTGTAGTACATGCAGTCATGATTCGGAGTTACATTAAAGGGTTTTTCGTAGAATGAAAAGAAGTCAAAGGAGAGAGTGAGGGAGAGTTCTCTTTGGACTACTGCTCAAAAAAATATATATTTATGGTATCAGGAGCATCAAGGAAGAAGCTGGAGAGCGAGAAGTGGGATAAAAACACTGAGTGAGCAGTTTGGAGAGAGGGTTGGCACAGCTCCTAACGCAATAGGCAGGAATGGAAATCGAGAGCACGCTTCCTAGCAAGAAGTTTACATTCATGCCAAGACAGTGGGTGATCGCCCAGACTCCCCCCTGCCTGACTCACAGGATGGGCTCCGGTATTTCCGACCCCAGCAGCAGGCCTGGGGGGGGGGGGAATCTCTCCGTGGCACCAACCCAAACTCTGATTCACCATCGGTTTGGGGAAGGCCTCTTTTTTGGCCCGCTAAAGGGGTGGTACTTTTGTGAAACTACTGTTTACACACAAGATGGCAATCCCTGAGGGAGGAGGGGCTGCCTTTTGAAGGGGTGCCGGAAAGCCCAGGCGTATTGGTTACTTGGGTTACAATCAGAGCACATCTCTGCCCTGGGCGCCTCCTCTTTAGGAAAAGGCTGGGTGCTGGTCCGGCTGACCAACTGGCCAGTGGAGTGGGACCCACAGGCAGCCTGTTCCCCACAATCCGCTGTCGACCACAAGGTCCCACTTTTTTTTCCTCAGGGTGAGACAAGTTCAGGAAAAAAAAGTATTTCCTTCTTCACCAAGACCAATGCCTCTGCCCTGGAACCCCGAGGGGCCCTTCTCCCCAGCAGGGAGGCTCGTAGGCCACGCTCCACCTCGACTTCTTCGGGTTAAAATGGCCCTCCTGAAGCTGGAGCTCAGCCTCCTGGGGTGGGGGGCGGCCTTCAGCACCTCTGGTCTGGAGCCCTCTGCCCAGTGAACTGCCCCTTCCCTTCAAATCCAAGGTGTTTCCCACCAAACGGTTTTTCTCACCAAGGGGGTTTCTAAAGGTGCTTTGAGTCAGGGGTAGGAAGACCCCAGACCCAGAAGGAAAGTGCTGAACACAGCAACAGTTACCTAAGAGGTCCGGTCACGGTAGGGGACATAGCTTGTCTCCACGAAAAGGCAGACCTGTTCTCTGACCAGGCCGCGGGCCAGGCTGGACAGCACCGTGTCTGCTTCCAAAGGAACTTCCCCTCCAGGCCATAGGTTGCTCATCTAAAGTGGCCGCACAGAAGACGTTGCCAAATGCCCCGGGGTCATGCCTTTCTGCGCTGTCCCAGAGGGTTAGGAAGGCGCTTCCTGGGCTCCAGAAGGGACAGGGAAGGGCAGGAGCCCCACTTGTCCAGAGACCTGGGAACGATGCCCTCCACGCGAGAGAGTGGGTTATGGGGGGAGCGCCGGGCAGAGGAACCTCCGGCGCCCGGAGCCGCGTTTACCCAAACCAGCTTCCTTGGAAAGCCAGAGAGGCGACGAGCCCAAGGGAGCAAGCCCACCCAACCCGCCGGGGGCAGGGAGGCCAGAAAAGTTCCTCCCAGAGAGAGCAGGGCTGCCGGCAGCTGTCCAGGGTGCTGAAAGGTCTCCGCGGGCACCGGCGGGCCCCCGGCTTCTGCGCGCCTTCAGCCTCCGGGCCGCCCGCTCTGCCCTCCAGACTCCTGCCCTCTCCTCTTCCCCGCCGCACCTCGGCTTCTCTTCCTCTTCCCTCCTCTCCTCTCCGCTCCTCCGCCCGTGCCCTCCACTCTCGGGCGGCACCAACTCCGCCGGCGCCCGGCCCCGCGCCCCCGCCTCGCTCGGGTCTGCCGAGCCCCTTCCCCAGCAGCCACCTCCAGGCGCCTCTGCCGCTGGACTGCCGCCTCCGCCCCCTCATACCTTCTTCTTTCGGTCGCGGGAGCGGTTCCTTCGCTTCCTGTTTTCCTCCCTCTCCTTCTGCTCCTGAAGGGCCTGCGCCTCGATGTCTTTGATTTTCTTCAGCTGTTTGGCCGCTTGAGCCATGGTGGGTCGCGGTGCCCAGGTCTCCGCCTCCCGGACCCCTCACGCTCGGCAATGCAGGTGGCGACAGCCTCCCGAGGAGGAAACAAGGAGTCTCTGCTCGGCGAGGGGGGAGCTTCTCTCCCTGCCGCGGGGAGGATGCGGCCGGGTCGGCGGGGAGGTGGCTGCGAGCCGCGCGGAGGGCTAGGCGCACCGCGGCTGCCGGCGGTCCCCGGATGGCGCCTCCCGCCGCGGCCCGAGCTCGCTTGCCAGCGCCCGGGACGGGCTCTGGGCTCGGCCCCGCCACCTCCCTTCCTCTGTCCCCCCCTCCCGCTCTCCTGCGGCGGCGGCGGCGGCGGCGGCGGCGGCGCGGGGAGGGGGGGCGGCGGGAGCGGGGAGGCGGCTGGTACTGCGGCGAGCGCCCGGCGGCGAGCGGGCCGGGGAGGGGACGGACTCCAGCAGTTAACCCAGGAGGGCGCGGCAGTCGCCCGCCACCCGGGGTCCCGGGCGGCCCGACGAGGCTCGGCGCCCGCGCTGGTGCATTGCGAGTGCCCGGCTGCAGGCGGGAGGCCGGCCGGGCTCCCACCACTGCAGTGCCGCCGCCGCCGCCAGACGCACGGGCTCCACGCCGTCGGGCCGCGGGGAACAAAGCCGGCCGCTCCAGCCGGAGCCCTGGGGAGCCGCCGAGGACCCTGCCGCGGGCGGCCTCGCGTGCCTGGGGGCGAGGGGAGGATGCGGCGGGCCCCCGCCCCGAGGACACCCCGCGGTCCGGCGCGCCTGGAGGCGGCGGCGGAAGCCACAGCAACGCGGGGCGCGGAGGCTGGACCCGCGTGGCTTGGGGGGGGGGGGGGAGGGGGCGGGCCTGGGGCGCCCCCGGGCGGCGGCCGCTGTGGGGCAGCGACCAGCCAGCCTCGAGCCTCCGCCTCCTTCCCGCCAAGGGCGCTCGCCGAGGGACGCGCGCGGGGTGCCAGGGCTCCCCGGGGAAGGGCCCGGTCCTCGTCGTTCGCTGAGAGCTTGATTTGCCCCTTTCAGACCATGTGGGCCTTTCATTTGCATATTTACCAATTATAGATAGAAAACGTGTCCAAGATGAAGTGAGCAGTTTCCTTTGATTCTCGCTGACGGTCGTGCAGCTAGGTTTCTGCACCGCGGCCCGCCCACCCCCATTCCCTACAGTCTCGCTCGGCAGCGCCGCCTGCAGGGTGTTCGGCTGTACAGAGCGCACACCTGTCTGTTTGGGTAGCAAACTGCGGGAAGGGGACGGGGTCTTAAGGTCATCTCGTCAACTCCTCGAGTAACAGACAGGAAAACTGAGGCCAGGGCTCGGGAACCACGGCCCCTTCAGTCTGGTGCCGCTCCCACCCACATCCGGTGGGTCGGACCTGTTCGTCCACGAAGGGCTAAAGAGGGGTTTGTGGAAAACAATATTTAAGAATTGGTGAAACCTAAGGAACAGTCGGCTTCCTTCGGCCTTCCTAAGCTAGGGGCTTGATGCATACATTAAACCAGCCACAGACTGCAGCCTAGAAACTATCTCCACTCTACTGTGTGGAAATGACTCCCCAAGGGCTCTGAGCTGGGCACCCTCTCCCATACAGCTCAAACTCGGGGAGTGGATGCATCACCCACCTCCTCTCTCTCCTGCTTTCCTCTTATTGGAACGTACCCTCTGCCCCCATGCCCCTATCCTACACAATCCTCTCCACCTAGAAGCATGCCAGTAATTACGGTGCTGGTGGGAACTTCGCTTTGAACATTGTCCTTTCCCGGGGCTGGGTCTGTGCCCGCTGCTCTTCTCACTCTAGATCCACTGAAACACTGAGAACCACAAATGCCAACCCCATTTCAATTTTCAAGTAGCCACATTTTAAAACGCTAAACTGTCAAATTAATTTTAAGAATATATTTTATTTAATTCAACAAGTTCAAAATAAAAAATAAAAACTACTAGTGAGCTATCGCATATTCTTTTATACTAAGGCTTCAAAATCCAGTGTGTAGTCTATACTTACAGCACATCTAAATTCAGATGCTGCACATTTAGTGGCTTACGAGCCACATGTGGTTTGTGATTACGGTACTGGACGGCACAGTTCTAGACTCTCTCCCAGGCCAGCTCACCATGCTGGCTGTCATCGGCCTGCACACTCACGAGGCACACATTTTTATCTTAGCACAGACCTCCCCTCTGAGCTCCAGGCCCAGGCGCCTGTGCTCCTCAGCCTCCTACCCTCGTGCCTGCATCCTTTTGCCATCCACCAATCGGTCCCCGACACTGCAGTCACACTAGACTTTTCAAAACGCAGATCTGTCTGATCAGTCCCTTCTCGGCTCACCATTCCTTCTCGCTCTGGGATGAAGATCAAACTCTTTTTTTTTTTTTAATATATTTTATTGACTTTTTCACAGAGAGAAAGGGAGAGGGATAGAGAGCCAGAAACATCGATGAGAGAGAAACATCGACCAGCTGCCTCCTGCACACCCCCCACCGGGGATGTGCCCGCAACCAATGTACATGCCCTTGACCGGAATCGAACCTGGGACCCTTCAGTCCGCAGGCCGACGCTCTATCCACTGAGCCAAACCGGTTTCGGCAAGATCAAACTCTTTTATGGCCCTGAATGATCGGTTCTTCCTACCACCATCGGTCTGGCTCACCCTCTGCCTGCAGTACCTTGCATGGTTCCTGGCAGTTAGTAGGGGTTCAATGAACATATGTTGAAGCAATCAGCATGTCTGCTGTGTTCTGGCTTAAGGAATAACATTCTAGCTGACACTCACTCAGCACTCCCATTGCCCCAGGCATTAGCAGCATTTTACAGATGGGGAGAAGGGACGCCAGGGGGTGAAGTAACTTGCTCAAGGTCACACAGCTAGTCAGTCGTGGAGCCAGAATTTGAACCCTAGCACTCTGGCTCCAGAGTGTATACCTTTCACATCACACCGCTACTAAATTAGTCAATTTCCATATCTATGAACAAGGATACTGATAACCTCCCTTAAAGGATGGTCGGGAAGACCAGGGGAGAGGGTGAATGTGGAATAATTCACCAACACAAAGTGTGGTACCAAGATTCAGTTTCTTGATGAGGCGTGGAGAGGTTGGACAAGTTGGCATCTGAGACCCCTTTCAGCTTCACAATCCTGATTTCTCGTCCTTCTAGAGATCAATCAAGTCTTGTAAATGCAAAGGGGAAACATTATCATTAATGAACAGTAAGCGATGGGTACAGAGGTCCTGTACCCATCACACCTAATTAATGGTGGCAGCTCTGGCCCTGGATTTCCCAAAACTCGAGAGGGGGGCAAGAAGAAAGTCCTGCCCATGCCCAGGGTTCACTCGAAAGAGAGTTCTTTTGGATCCTATTACACGTTAGGAAGCCTGCAAGCTGAGAAAGAGAACATGGAATTGTGCTGTCTGAAGGCACTTGCTCCAACAAGCTGATCTGGACACAGGAGGGGGGATGAGGGGATGGCAGGGGCTCCAGCTGAGTTCCTCCGCAGATGACTAGCCAGCAGGAAACAGACACCAGCCATCTCAGCAGCTACCGGGGCTTCCTCCCTCCCGGCAGAGGACAGGCAATGTTGGGCATCTATGGGGTTCAGAAGATAATCCCTCTAGACGCTCTTCCTGTCAAGAGATAATAATAATACCATTTACAGTATTGACAGTTTGCTATGCCCCAGGCACTGCTAATCGTGTAGGTAACATTTATTTCTCACAACAAAAGCTTGTTATCCTTGTTTTCACATGAGGAAGCTGAGTTTGTTTACCTGGCTTCCCTGAGGTCACACATCTAATGGGATGGAGTCAGAATTCAGATCCAAGCTGCCTAACTGGCAGCCTGACCGAAAGGGGCCTTCCTGCAGTGCAGAAGTGATAGTAATTACTGGAGTTAAACACCTAAAATAATACCCCGAGGCAGGCAACAGAAGGGCCAGCTTACTCCTCTGAAGTTGTAGAAGCAGAACTCAGCGCTCTGCATAGCATCAAAGCTGAAGAGGCTGCCCCTCTGAAGGCGTCTGCCTGCTGCCACTGCAGCTGCCACAGCCACTGCCACTCCGCCAGGTGGAGGTGTTGGGACTGTGAGCCCTCCTCCGGCTCTCCTTGCCTTTTTCTTTTGTTCTTTTTTTTTTAAATATATATTTTTATTGATTTCAGAGAGGAAGGGAGAGGGAGAGAGATAAAAACATCAGTGATTAGAGAGAATCACTGACCGGCTGCCTCCTGCAGACCCCCTTCTGGGGATCGAGCCCAAAATCCGGGCATGTGCCCTGACTGGGAATCAAACCATGACCTCCTGGTTCATAGGTCGACACTCAACCACTGAGCCATGCCTGTAGGGCTCTCCTTGCCTTTTTCTTTTTTCTCTTTTCTTTTCTTTTCTTTTCTTTTCTTTTCTTTTCTTTTCTTTTCTTTTTTCTTTTCTTTTCTTCCCCTTCCCCTTCCCCTTCCCCTTCCCCTTCCCCTTCCTCCTCCTCTCCTCCTCCTCCTCCTCCTCCTCCTCCTTCTTCTCCTTCTTCTTCTTCTTTCTTCTTCTTCATCTTCTTTTTCTGAGAAAGAGAGGAACATCAACCTGTTGTCCCAATTATTTATTCATTCATCGGTTGCTTCTTCCATGTGCCCTGAATGGAGATCAAACCCGAAACCCTGGCACCTGGGGACAACGCTCCAACCAACTGAGCTACCCAGCCAGGGCTTGCCTGTGTGCACCCATGGTGAGGACGGGCTGCTCACTCACACATACAGGGAATGGCTATGAAATGAAAGTTGAACACCCCCACCCCCACCCCCACAAACACACAAGACATTCCCTAGAAACCCCTCCTCTTTCTTTCTCCCTTTGGGGTCATTATTACTCAAGTAAATTCTGTATTTCAGCGGGGTTCCTTTTATTTAGCTGTTAAATAAAGGAAAGGGGATTCATTTTCATGTTTTTGCTTTCTTCCCTAAAATTTCCAGCTGGTTACCTCAACCCCATTCTGCTATCATGCCTTTATGCAACTAGACCTATTTGTGTTCTTAAAAGAAACGTTATCAATTATTAATAAAACTTCCCAAGATAAAAGCTGCCTGTGCACTAAATAATATAAATAGCTAAATATATTGAATGTACCAGACATTCTTCTGAGAATATGTAACCCGAATAACCGCTCCATGAGGGAGGTGCCATTATCCTCATCATCATTTTACAGATGAGGAAACTGAGGCACAGAGAGGATGAACAGCTTGGTCAAGGTCGTTGGCTAGTAAGTCATGGGGCTTAGGATTTGAAACAAAAAGTCAGTGTTTAGAGCCTATGCTTTTACTAGAGCTAACATCCTACACTGAGGCTGGGCTGTCCCTGGGCCCTGATCCCTTTTAGAAAAGAAGGACTGTCCACCAACACCTGAGCTCTCTGGGGCAGAGGCTGCCCGTCACCCGTGGGCCCCAACCCCCCAGCCTAGTGCCACACCCTGCAGGTATTCAGTTCAAGTTGGAGCCGGGAAAGGTCATTACAATGCATGACTATGGAGGGTGGAACAGGAAAGCAAATGGAAAATCGGAGACTCTCAGAATCCAAAGGAATTGCCTTTCTATTTCCCAGCCAATGGGGGAATTGGATTCCTCTACTGACTCTCACGTTCCCAGGTCAAATCACATCCCAGACAGCCTGCCCGAGAGGGCCGATTCTCTGCTCCTTGGAGTGCGCACGGGCAGCCTGTGCTCTGCCCTCTGGCGAGACGCATACATTATTCAAACCCGTCCTCTGTGTGACAAACCTTCAAATATTTGAGGAGAGCTTTCACTTCTCCCCTATATTTGTCCAAAATAATGTCAAACTTGAATATTGAGCTCAAGAATTCCTCACTTCCTGTTCAAGGTTTACAAATGAAGGCAACATATCATTTTAATCACTGCCTTTTCCAGGATGGAATTTGAAGAGGTAAAAGAGTGCATATGCCAAGGTGTTCAGCGAACACAGAAAAACAAGATGCTTTATTTTTAGATTCTTAGAAAATACTGGAATAAGATTCATTTATTCACTCCACCTGACCAGGACCCTCAGAGCCCCAAGGTAACTCTGCCTGCTGCTCTCCTAGCTGTTCTTGGAGACCTCGAGCCCTGCCCCCTCCTCTCTCCTTTGTCATTCTCAACAGGTGCCATTGTCTTCCACTTCATAGAAGAAATGCAGGCCACCAGATCAAATGCCCTCAGCTTCCTCCTCATCCTCAACATTCTACACCACTCCCTTGCCAATGCTTCTCCTTTGGTTTACCCTCTAGATCTCATCCCCTCTCACCTCCTCAGAAAACGCTGCCATTATTTCTCCCTTCCTCCCAGATTACGGCATGCCTCCCCACCAGCTCCTTCCCCTCGGCCTGCAGACCCTCCACAGCCATGACTATGCCATGACCCCGCCCCCCACTTCCCTCCACAGCCAAGCTGCCAGGAAGAGTGGTCCGTGCTTTCTCACCCGCCTCATTCCTCACCCTGAATTCTGTCCCCACACCACAGAACCCGTAGCTTCATTTGCGTTTTGAATTTAACTCCCTGGTGCGTTTTATCTGGTTGCATATGGTTCTGGTTTCTGATACCCAACTCTCTCCTTGCCCTCCTGTCTCCTGAATGCTCTCTTTAGGGCTAATTAATAAAAACTTCTGCCCTGGTCATTTTTCAGTTTATCACTTCTCCCTCCATGATCTTAGCCTTGGCTACAACTAGCACCCAAATACCAATGACACTGAATTTGTAACTCCAGCTTTGACCTCTCTCCTAAGACCGAGACAAGCAGTGAACCGAAGGCCTCCTAGGCAGCACCATCAGAAGTCACAGGCATCTCAATGCCCCCACTTCATGGCACTACCATTCACCCACTCACCAGAGCCAGAAACCTGGGGTCCGTGAAGCTTCCCACTTCCTCTTCTTTATTACCACCACCCCACCCCCCCCACACACACACCCGGTTCCACTGCCCACTAGGTTCCAGAGTCTTTCTTCAAAGCTAGTTCTCAAATGTGAATGTGCGTTCAAATCACCTAGGGATCTTATTAAAAATGTAGCTCTGATTCAGTAGATACGGATGGATTGCAGCAGTGACCTCTATACCCCACCCCTCCCTATACACAATTTAAATATGTGCACCCTGTGTAACACCCTCAGATCAGAGAGGGAAGGTTTTCAGTACAGCAGCATGTTCCTTCTTGCCTCCTCCCTACCACTGCCCCTCCCCAAGTTCAGCAATCTTTTATTTTTTTTCAAACAACTTTTTAAAAATATATTTCTTATTGATTTTAGAGAGGAAGGAAGTGGGAGAGAGAGAGAGAAGCATCAATGATGAGATCGGCTGCCTCCTGCATGCCCCCTACTGGGAATCGAGCCCACAACCCGGGCATGTGCCCTTGACCAGAATCGAACCTGGGACCCTTCACTCTGCAGGCCGATGCTCTAGCCACTGAGCCAAACCAGTTAGGGCAATTCAGCACTCTTGTGGCCTTGATCACCGCAGACTAACTTTGCCTAGGTCAGTGGTCGGCAAACCACGGCTCGCGAGCCACATGCGACTCTTTGACCCCTTGAGTGTGGCTCTTCCACAAAAATACCACATACCCTAATTAAGTTAATAACAATCTACCTACCTATATAGTTAAAGTTTAAAAAATTTGGCTCTCAAAAGAAATTTCAATCGTGGTACTGTTGATATTTGGCTCTGTTGACTAATGAGTTTGCCGACCACTGGCCTAGGTTTAAACTTCATGTGTGCCCGGCCAGCTCAGCCAAGGGTTCAGCGAGCCTGAGGGAGGGCGGCGAAAGATTGAAGAAAAGACAGACAAGAGTATATAGCTGGGTCTTCATGGATCTCCTGTGCCTGGCTGAGGCCACAGAGAGAGATCCATATGGCAAGCTGAGCCTTTATTTTATAGCCAGAGGTAAACAAGGTAGTGGACACCATAGTTACAATGTTCTTGTGAGTTTCACTTGTTTTGGCAGCACTTGCTGCACCTCCCACAGCCCATTAGCTACCCAGATAGGATCTAGGGGGCGTCATGAGGTCAAGCTTAATTATGCTCAGAGGGCTGTGCCCCCTAAGCTGAGACTTGTCTGGGCTTTGCCAACAGGTCAGTCCGAGGCTTAACCCTATAGCGGCTCCCTACATTCATATAGATGGAATCATACAATATGTATCCTTTTGTGCAGGATTTCTTTCACTCACCATTGTCTTTGCATATATCAGCGGGTTGTTATTTTCTATTCCTGTGTACCATTCCGTGGTATGAATATACAACAATTTATTTATCCATTCTCCCATTGATGGGCATGGGTTGTTTCCAGTTTGAGGCTACTCCGAATAAAGCTTCTATGGACATAGCATTTATGTGCACTCCTATGGGTAGAGGTTTTTAACATGCCCAAAGCTGAGTTTTCGGTGTTTCCCCACACACTGCTCCTCCTACAGTCTTGCCCATCCCGGGTAATGTTAACTCCATTTCTCCAGTTGCTCAGGACAAAAACATGGACGTTCTCTTGACTCTCCTCTTACTAGCACAATCCTACTGACACTGCCTTCAAAGTATATCCAGAATTCAACCACATCTTACCAAACTTTCTGCCCTACCCTTGTCCAAGGCACCATCATCTCCGTCCCAGCCTCAGGGCCCATATCTCTGTCTCAGGGCCTTTGCATGTGCTGTTCACCTCACCCCCTTAACACCCACCAGCTTGGCTCATTCCCTCACTTTCTTCTGATCTCTACTCAAAAGTTATTTTCTTGCCTTGGCCGGTGTTTTTCAGTGGTTAGAGCATAGGCCTGCGCACTGAAGCGTTGTGGGTTTGATTCCTGGTCAGGGGCATGTACCTGGGTTGTGGGTTCAATACCTGGCCCCGGTTGGAGCTCATGTGGGAGGCAACCAATTGATGTGATGTGTTTCTCTAACATCGGTGCTCCTCTCTCTCTCTTTATCATTCTGTCTCTCTCCTTCCCTTTCTCCCTCCCTCCCTCCCTTCCACTCTCTCTAAAAAGCAATGAAAAAAATATTATCTGGCGAGGATTTTAAAAAATACTTATTTTAAAGTTCCTTTCTCAATGAGGTCTTTTAATGAGTTTGCTAGGGTTGTCATTGCAAAGCGCCACAGACTGAGTGGCTTAAACAACAGGAATATCATGTCTCACAATTCTGGAGGCTGGAAGTCCAAGATCAAGGTGTTGGCACAGGGGTTTCCTCGGAGGCCCCTCTCCTGGGCCTGTAGATAGCCTCCTTCTTCCGTGTCCTCACACGACCTTCCCTCTGCCTGTGTCCTAACCTCCTCTTCTTGTCAAGTTACCACTCATATTGGGCTGGAACCCACCCAAATTATCTTGTTTTAACTTAATAACCTCTTTAAAGCCCCCATCCCTGATTACAGTCACATTCTGAGGTACTAGGGGATAGGACTTTATTTTCTTTTTTTCTTTTCTTTTTTTTTTTTTAAATATATTTTATTGATTGTTTACAGAGAGGAAGAGAGAGGGACAGAGAGTTAGAAACATCGATGAGAGAGAAACATCGATCAGCTGCCTCTTGCACACCCCCCACTGGGGATGCGCCCGCAACCAAGGTACATGCCCCTGACCGGAATCGAACCCGGGACCCTTGAGTCCGCAGGCCGACGCTCTATCCACTGAGCCAAACCAGTTTCGGCGGGGGATAGGACTTTAATATATGAATTGGGGGGTGGAGGGGAGGGAAGAGACACAGTTCAGCCCAGAACAGTCTCCCTTAACACTTTATCTAAAATGTCATCCCCCCTCCACCTCACGTACTTCATTTGTATCTTTCCTGCTATATTTAGTTCCTTAGCACTTACCTGTCACATTATGTGTTTTAATTATTGTATTTCTCATCTGTCCCCCTCACCAGAATATAAGCCCCATGAGAGCAGGGATTTTGGTCTGTTTTGTTCACTGTATTATCCCCAGTGCATCTAACAGAGCCTGGGACAGAGCAGGCACTATACTGATACAATTAACATATATAATTAATATATCTAACTAATTAATTAAAGCCACAACTGTTTTTTTTTTTTTTTTGAGGCCTCCAGAGCATCCTGGTGCTCATATTTCTTTCTTTGATTATTTTTATTAAAGGTTTTTAAATGAGCTTTGAAAATGGACTCGTCATTTAAAACCTGTGCCATCGTCATTAATGGCAGGCTTCTGCTCATTCATTAACAGACTGTTTTCTCCCTGGTACCTCTTCCCTCAATCCAACTGCAAAAAGCCTTTTCGTTTCTTAACCTCTTTTTTGGCACCAGAAGGCATGTAATTTTTTTCCCCTCCTGCCCTTCTGTTTGGTATTTAAAAACACACCCTGAGGAGGCTAAATGCAGCTTCCCCCGATCCCACCCCCCTGGTGAATTTTCTGTAATTGTGGGTTTTGCTTTAAGAAGATTCAATATATAAAAAGTTTAAAATGCCAAACACATTAATAAAGGAACGGGGCAAAAGGGAAGGGTGATGGCTTTACTAAAATACCCTTTTTTTAAATATTATTTTCTTTTTAAGGATTCAGTGTACTTTACCTTTACAGTGGTTTTCCTCCAGTGCTTTTATTTATTTAAGAGTTATTTTTATTGATTTTTAGAGAGAGAGGAAGAGGGAGAAAGAGAAAGATTGATATGAGAGCCAAACATCCATTAGCTGCTTCCCCACACCCTGCCACCGGGGATCCAGCCCACAACCCGGGCATGTGTCCTGACCGGGAATTGAACCCACAACCTCTTGGTGCAAGGGACAAAGCCTAACCAACTGAACCACATCAGCCAGGGTCCTCCAGTGCTTTTAAAATGTGGATAGACTTGCCCTGACTGGTTTGGCTCAGTGGATAGAGCGTCGGCCTGCGGACTGAAGGGTCCTGGGTTCGATTCCAGTCAGGGGCATATGTACCTTGGTTGCGGGCATATCCCCATTGGGGGGTGTGCATGAGGCAGCTGATCCGTGTTTCTCTCTCATCGATGTTTCTAACTATCTTTCTCCCTTCCGCTCTGTAAAAAATCAATAAAATAAGTTTTTTTAAATGTGGATAGACTTACACATTTTCATTCATACAATACTATTTAGAGCACCTGTATTGCATCAAGTTAGATAGAGCTGTTCTAGCAATGCTTTGGTAAAAGGCCTTTTCTTGATCTTTCATTCCCCGTCCCCTCCCCTTTCCCGCCCCGCCCCCCTCCTCCCCCACCCCCCACCCCCCCACTCCCCGCCCCGGCCCCTAGAATTTCTAAATGCTGCTCTGGGTTCCAGTTTGGGAATCATGGGCTTGCGTGAGAGCAAGGCAGCAGGGTGATTTGAGGAAAAGTGGAGGAGTGAGAGGAGGAAGGCCTGTCCACACACACCTCTGCTCCCCAGCACCCAGGGGTCCCTCTCGGCTTCTGTTACTTCCTCTGTGACCGAGAAGCAAGCATATCGCAGAAAACGCCTTAAAAGATTTCAGATCGTCGCCCTCGTTCCTCAGGATTTCATCAGCACCCCAGGCTGGCTGATGGAATCACAGGATGTCAGAGCTGAAAGGCAGGTTCCAGATCCTCTGAGCTCCGTTTTGCAAAGGGGGTAACTGAGGTGCAGGGAGCGGGCGTGACTTCCCTGAGGCCGCCCCGGGCGGCCTGGTGGGGCCAAGAGAGGCCAGGCTTGCCTAGAAGTCATGGGAGGGTGGCTCCAGGGATGTGGAGCTGGAGGGAGGAGACAGAGCTCTGTAGGGCAGGCCAGGAGGTGTGCGTTGGTTTGAGGGCTAACAGGCACTTTTAGCTCATTGTCAAGTAGCGTCACAGCTCAAGGCCCCACCTCAAACGGAGAGAGCAATGCAGGTTGCAGGAGGGGCCTGATCAAAGGCACCATCAGCCAAGAGCCCCCTTCCACAGGTGGCTGGGAGATGGCCCCGGCACAGGGGAGGAAAAGGAACCGTCCTGAGGGGCACACACTACTGAGTGAGCAGGCGGATGTGGCCATGCATCCGGAGCAGAGGCTGGAGCAGGAGAGGGCCCTTGGTCGCTTCCTATCAGTGACAGCCCAGGGATCTACCCTGTGATGTGGACAGGTGACTCGCTGAGCCTCCGCAAGTGGGGCAGCAGCTCATCGGCTCTCTCTTGTCCCCTCGCTGCTGTATCATCAGCCTAGTCCAGCATCGGGCATATAAACTCAGTAAATGTTTATTTGATTTTATTTTTTAATATATTTTATTGATTTTCACAGAGAGGAAGAGAGAGGGATAGAGAGTTAGAAACATCGATGAGAGAGAAACATCCATCAGCTGCCTCCTGCACACCCCTGACTGGGGATGTGCCCGCAACCAAGGTACATGCCCTTGACCGGAATCGAACCTGGGACCCTTGAGTCTGCAGGCCGACGATCTATCCACTGAGCCAAACCGGTTAGGGCTGTTTTTATTGATTTTTAGAGGGAGAGGGAGAGAGAGAGAGAAACATCAATGATGAGAGAGAGTCAGGGATTGGCTGCCCCCTGCACGCCCCCCACTGGGGATGGAGCTCACAACCCGGGCATGTGCCCTTGACCGGGAATCTAACCCGTGACCTTCTGGTTCCTAGGTCGAGGCTCAACCACGGAGCCACGCCGGCCGGGCAGTAAATGTTTATTGGCTGGCCGAATGAATGAGACATATTTCCATATACACAATCACACGCAGCCTCAAAAGGACAATCCAGTTGTGTGACCACAGGTGAGCTGCCTAACCTCCCCGGGTCCCAGCTCCCTCGTCACTAAACCGAGCTGCTCTGTAAAGTCCCTTCCACTTCGACGACTCTCAGATTCTATGAAGTTCTCCAAATTAAAAGTCAATGAAACATAATTGCCCAATACTTTAAATGTAGACATCAACAGAAATATACCAACATGAAGAGTTTAAAAGGCATCTAATTGTAAACTTCTCTGTGAAGCCATCCAGACTAGGGCTTTTATTTGCTGGGGGTTTTGTTGATTACTGCTTCAATTTCTTGAATT
Source organism: Cnephaeus nilssonii (assembly GCF_951640355.1). Lineage (NCBI taxonomy): Eukaryota > Metazoa > Chordata > Mammalia > Chiroptera > Vespertilionidae > Cnephaeus > Cnephaeus nilssonii. The sequence goes on from NC_137079.1 coordinate 26,227,119, forward strand.
GTTATTAGCCTATTCAGGTTTTCTGATTCTTCCTGATTCAGTTTTGGAAGATTGTATTTTTCTAGGAATTTGTCCATTTCATCCACCTTGTCAAGCTTCTTGGCATATACGGGTAGTTGCTCAGTTTTTCCCTTGTATTTCTGTGATGTCAATTGTTACTTCACCACTTTCATTTCTGATTTTAATTATTTGGGTCCTCTCACTTTGTTTCTTGATGAGTCTGGCTAAAGGTTCATCAATCTTTTTTATCTTTTCAAAGAAACAGCTCTTGATTTCATTGATCTTTTCTATTATTTTTTTAGTCTCTATGTCATTTATTTCTTCTCTAATCTTTATTATTTCTTTCCTTCTACATACTCTGGGGTTTTCTTTTTTTTAATATATTTTATTGATTTTTTACAGAGAGGAAGAGAGAGGGATAGAGAGTTAGAAACATCGATGAGAAAGAAACATCAATAAGCTGCCTCTTGCACACCCCCTACTGGGGATGTGCCCGCAACCAAGGTACATGCCCTTGACCGGAATCGAACCTGGGACCCTTGAGTCCGCAGGCCGACGCTCTATCCACTGAGCCAAACCGGTTTTGGCACTCTGGGGTTTTCTTGTTGTTCTCTTCCTAATTCTTTAAGTTGTAGTGTTAAGTAGTTTATTATTAATTTTTCTTGTTTTTATTTTTTGTTGTTGTTTTGTTTTTTTAGGTAGGCCTGTAAAACTATAAACTTCCCTCTCAGGACTGCTTTTGCTGTGTCCCAAAAATTTGGAGATTGTTGTGTGTTCATTTTCATTTGTTTCCAGAAAGTTCTTTATTTCTTTCTTGATCTCATTGGCAACCCATTCATTGTTTAACAACCTGCTATTTAACCTACATGAGTTTGAATGTTTTTACTGTAGTTGATTTCTAATTTCATTCCATTATGATCTGAGAAAATGCTTGACATGATTTCAATCTTCTTAAATTTGTAGAGACTTGTTTTGTGTTTTAACATGTGGTCTATCTTTGAGAATGACCCATGTTCACTTGAGAAGAATGTATATTCTGCTACTTTGAGGTGAAATGTTCTGTGTCAATTAAATCCATCTGATCTAGTGTGTCATTTAGAGTTGCTGTTTCCTTGTTGATTTTTTGTCTGAAAGATCTGTCCAGTGAAGTCAGTGGGGTGTTAAAGTCCCCTAGTATTGTTGTTGATCTCTCCCTTAAAGTCCTCCAGAAGTATTTTAAATATATTTAGGTGCTCCTATAGTGGGTGCATATATGTTTACCAAGGTTATATCCCCTTGGTGGATCAATCCCTTTAGTATTATGTAGCGACCTTTATTGTCTCTTGTGATGGACTTAATTTTGAAGTCTATTTTGTCAAATATGAGTATTGCTACCCCAGCTTTTTTTTCCTTTCCATGTGCATGGAAAATTTTTTTTCCATCCCTTCACTCTCATCCTGTGTGAGTCTTTTGTTCTGAGGTGGGTCTCTTATAGATAGTATATGATTGGGTCCTGTTTTTGTATCCATTCAGCTACCCTGTGTCTTTTGATTGTAGCATTTAACCCATTACATTTAAGGTTATCAATAGCTACTTATTTGTTGCCATTTTAAATCTTTATGCCTATATTTCCCTCTCTATTTCTTCTTCTCATTATAGCAGTTCCTTTCACATTTTCTTACATTGCTGGTTTGGGTGATAAACTCTGTTAGCCTTTTTTTTTTTTTTTTTTTTTTTTGGTCTGGGAAGCTTTTTATTTCACTTTCTATTTTGAATGATAGCCTTGCTGGATATAGTAATCTTGGTGTCAGATCCTTGCTTTTCATTACCTTGAATACATCATGCCATTCCCTTCTGGCCTGTAGAGTTTCTGATGAGAAATCAACTAACAGACTTAAAGGAACTCCTTTGTAGGTAATAAATTATTTTTTTCTTGCTGCCTTTAAAATTATCTCTGTCTTTAATTTTTGGCATTGTAATTATGATGTGTCTGGTCCTGGGCCTGTTTGGGTTCTTCTTGCTAGGTTCTTGGGCCTCCTGAACTTGTGCGACTTTTTCCTTCATCAGGTTAGGGAAGTTTTCTGCCATTATTTCTTCAAACACATTCTCTATCCCTTGCTCCCTTTGTTCCCCTTCTGGCATGCCTATAATGCGAATATTGTTACATTTCCCACAGCTTCCATAAGCTGTCCTCTTGTTTTTAATTTTTTTTTTCTTTTTGGTTCTCTGATTGAGTGATTATTTTCTGCCCTGTCTTCTAATTCACTGATCTGATCCTTGGTATCCCCTAATCTGCTGTGTATTCTTTCCACTGTGTCAAAAGAGGAATTTTAAATAGACAATATGTGAAAAGGTGCTCAATTTCATTAGTAATCAGGAGAATGCAGAAAATAACCACTACACATTCATAGGATTGACAAAAATTAAAATGATTGAAAATATCAAATATTGAAGGGAACATGTAATAACAGAAGCTCTCACATACTGCTGATGGTAGCAAAATAAGTGGTATGGCTGCTTTTTAAACTCTTTGGCATTATCTAGTACAGTTGAAGTTACACCTACCCTGTCACCCAGCAAAACCCCTTCCAGGAATATGCTAAGAGAAATGTCAGCAAATGAGCACAGGAGACCTAGACAGGATTAAATATAGCAGCAGCATTGTAAAAAACAAAATTGGAAACAGCATAAATCTATGTCAACTTTAGAATGTATAAATACATTATAGTCCTATAATAGAATATTATACAGCATGAAAATAAATGAACTATAGCAAAGGCAACATTATGAACAAATCTCACAATCAGGTTGAAGGAAGCCAGAGGCAAAATGAATTATTCCATTTCTGTAAAGTTCAAAATCAGGCAAAATGAAACTATGTTGTTTAATAATGCACACGTAGGTAGCAAAACATTTTTTAAAAACTAAAAAAGAGTATTCACCACATAAGTCTAGTGATTATCTTCAGTTGGGAAAGACAATGGTGATTAGGAAGGGGCCTCACAGTCAGAGTGGGGGGTTTCCGGCTGCTGTTCTTTTTATTTTTACAGAGATATTAACTTTATATAGATTCAGTAAGCTGTACATGTTTTGTGTACTCTGTATGTACTCTGTTTTCACAATAAAAACAGGCATAAAAAGATGTTGGGGAACAGAGTCCTTCTTTTCTGGGCATATTAACATCTTCTTAGGATGCCTGACCCTGCAGAGGTAGGCTGCTAAGGCAGGAGCCAGCTGAAGACAAAGCCAATACACAAGGAGGGTGGAGCAGGTTGCTAAAGATGTTCCACAGCCTGGGAGCCCCAACAAAACAACTCAACAAAAAGACTGTAGTGGCTGGTTTGGGTCTCTTTTGCTTTGTTTTCCTTTGCAGTTTTCAATCGAATTATTCCCTTGGCTCTCTAAAGTTGTTCTTGCAACATTCCATGTTACTCGGTTTTCAGATTACACTTTCAATCAAGAAACTTTTGGGGATGTCAAGTTAGGAGTCCTAGTCAATTCTAGTTATCTTCCTTAAACAGGAGCTAGACAGACTTTTTAAAAAACATGTAATTATTCTACTTCGCAAGAGATTCTTGCAGTAAAGCCATCACTGCTTCCTAGTCATGTTTTCATTTTCACTGGAAAACTATGATCAACAACAATCTTTTTGACATAACTGACTATATAACTGCTTTTAAAACCTTCTTTTGAAAAGAAATTTAAACCAACCAGTCTATTTAAAAAATGTAATACATCCTGTCAAACCTCAGAGGGAAGGAGGGGAGGGTGGGGGTAAGGGGAAGAGATCAACCAAAGGACTTGTCTGAATGCATATAAGCCTAACCAGTGGTCACAGACAACAGAGGGGTGGGGGCATGCGTGGGGAGGGGTTTGGGATGGGAATGGGGGGATGACCACAAATATGTAATACCTTAATCAATAAAGAAATTTTAAAAAAATGTAATACATCAATTAAACAATTAGAACTTGTACGTGGGAAAGAGCCTCAGTCCTAACAAATAAGTTTTATGTATGAATGTTTTTCTTTACTTTGTCACAAGAGACTTTAAACTTAGGATACCAATTAAGATGTTTCAAAAGAAAGTTTCAAAAATAGGAGATTCTGGGGCCCACAAAGGCTCTTTTAGGGCCAATTTTTAAATAACTCAAGAGGTAATCTGAGTGGCTTGTGTTTCCCAACAACAATGTCAAATTTTCAATGCATATTCATAGGAATCCTAATGAGCTGTACCCTGCACTATAGTTCTTTATTTTAAGCACAGGCAAGTAGCTTATCTCTCAGTTTACTTGCTTGTCTTTGCTTGTTCATCCTGTGCATATATAAACTAAAAGTTGTTTAAAATGAACATGTCACCCAGGGAGCATTAAATATTTTTGAATGTTGCTTAAACGTGGCTTTCAGAAATATTTAGTAAAGAATTAAATGTTAGAACATTTTTTTCTTGCTAACAATAATGTGTATTCCACACTCAAAAAGTTTTTCACAAGTCGCAGGAAAACAATTCCCTATTACTATCTATGTCTAGTGTTTGAAAAGATCTCAAGAAACCAAAGTCCCATTATATTCCTGGGCTTTCCTTATTTCAAGCAAAAGTTACACCTCCCACTTTTTTGAGGTTTTATATAATCCATATACCAGTATTTAGGCTCCTAACAATATAGCAAGGAACCTCAATTAAGTCCAATTTGTAGCTGACACTCTGGAAAGAACATCCATGGGTCTGTGCTGCATTATGTAACCACACCAACTTATATAACAAACCCACCCTGCCCCTAACAGGGATTTATTAAGAAATGAGTTGGGTTTTGTTTTGGGGATTGTCAGCTTTTGATTGGATGGCCATGCTCAAGAATTCCAGACACTAGTCAACATAAAAAACAAACAAACAAACAAACAAACAAAAAAACACCTTACTCCATATAGTCTCTGAGTTCATTTACAGAAACTGTATCACTTGGATTTTTAGATTTCTTGAAAAGTCACATCAAGGGTATAGAGCTCTTTCCTCCCACACACACTTGTCGTAATAACCCTGCTTACTCTATTCTGCCAACAAGGACAGTGAGTTTTTGTTTCTCTTTTCACGATGCCTTCCCATTATCATTATTGACCCATATCTTGTATATTGTGAAAAGACAAGGACAAAAACCATCACAAACTGCCCAGGCTGTAACGGAGAACCTGAAACAGTAATTCTCACCTAAAGAGCTAGAATTGTCGACCTGACAGACACTGGCTATTGGTGAATACATATTGTCACTATGCTACAAAGAAAGCCATGCTCAGAGAGGCCTTATCCTATATAATAAAAGCCTAATATGCAAATTTCCCTTCAACTGGGAGTTTGACCGGGAGTTCGACCAGGGGGTGGGGCCGGCCAGCCAGCCAACTGTGGGAAGGGAGGCCCTGGCCAGAGGTGGTGGCAGGCAGCCGGGGGAAGGGAGGTCCTGGCCAGCAGCTGGCAGCCACTAGGGACCCTACCTGTGCACAAATTTTCTGCAGTGGGCCTCTAGTAGGAATAGAATTCCTGGAACCCTAGTTACTAAATGCACGGCAAGAGTCTCAGCAATATATATATTCATCCAGTGTATAACCACTCTCCTCTCACACCTATTCTCTGATGCAGAGTGAAAAGGCCAAAGGCAATAAAGAAATAAGAGCTCCTTCTCTACTCACATCACTCATGAGTTGGCTACAAATGGAAGTATATTACTCAAATTATATTTTTAATTTAATATATAGTGAGGGTGCTAACACTTAAAATAAATCTATAATATAGTCTTTGGTCACATTATCTCCTTTGTCAAAAAATCAAAATTGCTGTATGTTGAATTTATTTATAACAGGTAGTTTACAGTAGCAAAGGCAAGAAGTATGTTTTTGAGACACTACACTAGTAATTGCACAATACCATGACAGTCTTGGGTCCAAATCATGGTTACTTACTAGTAAGCAAGCAAAGAAATCAAGGGAAACAAACCTATTCTGAATGACAACTTTATGACCAAAACTTTAATGGCATGAGGGTTAGAACAAATGTCTGCTATAGATACTACTCATATACAATTCCTAAATTCCTCTCAGTGTGAAAGGGTAGCAGATAAAGTTTGGAGGCCATTAAAACTTGCAGCCATTTCACCTTTCCACCCTGAGGCTGTCAACTTTCCAAAGATTAATAGAATTTTCTGGAATCTGCCTTATATTCAAAATTCTAAATGATGAGAGGCAAGTAAAATAACTAAGAAAATAACAAAAACAAACAAAAAAGATCTTTAATGTTCAGGACCTTGATTTGTGGTAAATCTTCCTAAATTACACCATCAGGTGAACAGAAATGAGGAAAAACAGTTTCACATTTAGGAGGTACTTATTGCAACTGTATTTTTCTCTCTCTTTCTTTCTCTCTTTCTTTTTCTTTCTCTTCCTTCCTTCCTTCCTTCCTTCCTTCCTTCCTTCCTTCCTTCCTTCCTTCCTTCCTTCCTTCCTTCCTTCCTTTCTCTTTCCTTTCTTTCCTTCCTTCCTTCCCTTCCCTTCCAATCCTCACCCGAGGATATTTTTCCATTGATTTTTAGAGAGAGTGGGAGAGAGAGGGAAAGACAGAAATTATCGATGAGAGAAACACATTGATTGGCTGCCTCCTGCACGGGTAGGGCCTGGACCAGGGAGGAGCCTGCAACCAAGGTACATGTCCTTGACCGGAATCAAACCCAGGACCCTTCGGTCTGCAGGCTGATACTCTATTCATTGAGCCAAACCAGTTAGGGCTGTATTTCTCTTTTAAGATTGGGTAAATCACAATCCCTTTACAAGGTTTTCAAATGGATTAACCTAAAAAATCAAGATGAGGTTATAATACCTTTTTTTTTATTTTTGGAAAAGAAAAACCATCTATATTGTTGGCATTAAATACATATATATTTGAAAACTGGATTTCAAAGCAAAAGTCATGATCTTATACTTGCTATATAATGAAGAACATGAAAAGGCTGTGTGTGTTGAAAAAGAATTGGAGTTTGAAATATTTGGAAGGGAGAAAAATTCCACATGCAAGACAGACATCCAAAATGGCTCAACATAATTTATTTTTTTATGTTAAAATGTACAGAGTTCTTTTGAAAGTACTTGCTAGAAAGGGGGGAAAAGTGATATTACATACAAGGAGAGGAAGGGAGACCAACTGGCCCAGGAGCGCATGACATGGAGAAATACAAAGGCATCTAGGCACCCCTTCCCCTTAGCTTACAAGTCACCATGAACAAAGTACAAAGAGGTTACAAAACAGGAAAAGCAAATATAAACAGACAGGAATAGACTTAGTTAGCTTCATTTGTACATGCGGCTTTTAGAGGCATCTGGAGCTCTATTCACACACTCTAGAGATCTCTTTAAAGAGAATTTTTATCTTTCTTAAAATAGTTTTTAATATTCTACAACAAAGATAAAAAATTTTAAAGATGGAATGAAATGAAAAAGCTCTTATTTTAAAAGGCATCAAAGTCACTAACAGTGAGTTTTTAAATTTCTTTTTTAGAAGATTACCCAAGTTATTTTGCTAAAAATACATTTTTTTTTTTAAAACAGAAGTGAAAAAATGACAGGTACCAATATTACTGTGTTGGATAATTTCTTTTATAATATAGAAAAGAACATTTTCTCTACAATAGTTCTAGTCACAAAAAGGCTTGTGGAAAAAGGGAGCTGCCCGATTGAATCTTTTTTTTTTTTTTTTAAGAAAGAAACAAAACAAAACACAATCGAAAACCAACAGAAACTGAATTCACGGCCCTCATTGCAACAGCTTCTCCTTCTGCCTTGACCCACCACCCTCCTCCCAATATACTTCCCTCCCAACCCACCCCAACCCCACCCCAACCAGGAAGCAATGACATAGCTGAAGATAGGGAGAGGGCAGAACAGTGCACTTTCTACATAGATGACTGAGAACTGGAATAGTATATACAGAGAAACTGGGTCCTACACAGCCTTGTACATGCTCAGAATTGATAGCGCTAGGATGTGGAATTCTGCCTTTTTCTATGTAACACATTTAATTGAGAAAGTCAATTAAATTGTATTAAAAAAACAACAAACCTGTGCATTTGAAAAATGTAATGCCTAATTAGTACTTCAAAATTTATCTATATAAAATATACAAATAAAGGAGAGAATTTAATGCTTATAGGTATTTCTTTAAGCAGTATTTCCCCCTTTTGGATATTTGACTGCACATACCAAGTGGTATAATAATTTCCATCTTCTAATGATGGAATATATATATATATATATAGATATATATAGATTTTTTTACCTATCCCTGGAGCAAGTAACAGGAAGAGAATGGGCAAACTGGCTGCACAAAAGAGACTGGAATTGGGAACATAGGAGCCTGCTAAAACCCTGCTGTCCAGATTTGCCCTGCTATGCTGGTGGTTGGTTTATCTTTCTTCTCTTCAGCCACTCACAGGTGAGCAGCTAGTGCACTCTGATTCACAGGGGATGAACTCAGGATCTCAAAAGACAAATGAAGACCAGAGGTATGTATCATTTAAGTAGCTATAAAACTCACACCATGATCTTCCTTACAACACACATTCTGTCATCTCTTCCAACATAAACAGTATCGAAGGTTTGCCAGGTATTTTCAAATCACTGAAACAGTTATCCATCAGCACTGTAAGAACGTAAGAGGCTAATCACTAGGAACTGTTGTTTGAGTTTAATCAGAGTCAAAGGCTCAGGAATCAAGACCCTTAGCATCTCAAAGTACATACTAAAAACGAGGTTGCGTGGAACGTGGGCTTTTATGGCTGATTCACCAGGTGGTAAAAAAACGAGAGGTTAATTTCCTCTTTTTGATTGTTAATTGACCATCTCTATTCCTCCAAGGCTAAATTAGGATTGCAAACAGCTTTCCTCTGAGATCCTGCTGTTAATTGAGACTTACAGTATTTGTGTGTCTCTGAGTGCTAAGTGGGTATAGTAAAAAAAAATTATATTACACTTGATTTAAGAAAGACAAACATTTCAATGAAGTTCATCTAAAAAGAAACATTTTGGGGGAAAGGTTTCAAGAGGTGTGTGTGTGTTTGTGTGTGTGTGTGTGTAGGGAGTGGAGGGGATTTTAAAAGGAGAAGCATTTTCCTGCCTCACTTTATTAATAATAATAATAATAATATTAACAATAATAATAAGTTTAAGGAGCTTGGGTTGTTCTCCATGTCCCCATCCGAGTCTCCCATAAGTGCCTCCTGCTGGAATGAAGTAGGAAATGAAAAGTTGGGTTCAGAGGAAAGGGTCTGGTTAACCCTCGAGATGTATAATAACATTTAAAAATGACAACACTGGGAGCTGCAAACAGTGAGGGGAAACATACATCTTCAAATAAAATCAAGATATTTCACTTTTACACAAATTCTGTCCATGTGGTATGTAAAGAAAGTAAGGCTCTTTTTAATTATGAAAAGATTTTTGTGCATGTTTCCCCTATCCCCAAATCCATTTTTAGATGAGTTCTATTGTAAAATGTTCAAGATTATGAAGAAAACCAAAACCCAGAACAAAATGAACCCCCCAAAAAAGAGAAGACCAGGTTTTTTAAAAAACAAAATAAACCAAAGAAAAATTCCTCTAAATCTACAGCAATATTTTAACTGGAAAAAAAGGTCCATTTTTCTCTGGTTTGTCAGTATAAAAGGTTCCTTTATTTATATATATTTAAGTTTTTAATTGCAAGTTCATCTTGCTCATCTTCTCATGTAAGGTCCATTGAGTGACTGCTTGGGCACACCAGCAGCATTCATGTAGCTGTGATGGGAGGGGCCAGTGTACATCATGTTTCCATGAGGGTTTGGCTGCATAGGCTGCTGGGTATAGGCCTGGCTCCCCATCATTCCCATCTGCATCTGCATAGGATACTGTGCTGTCTGGTTCATGTAGGCAGGGTTACTATGGTAACTGCTGTTCATCATGGGTTGTGTCATTCGATAACTGTTCATGGCATTCAAGGTGTTCATATTCATGGAATTAACATTATAGGTAGGGGTTGGCATTAAATTAACCCCCATGTTCATGCCACGCTGAACGGCCAATGCACGAGGGCCAGCCTGCATGGCAACCGCTGGTGGACTGCGGCCATACAGCTGCTGCTGGTGAGCAGCTGCAGAGGGCAGTGGTGCAGATTTGGAGCGGATGGAAATGTGCCCCTTGACTGGCATTTGCCCTTGCAACCTCTGAGTGTGAGGAATGCCAATGTTGGTAGCAGACATGTTGCACTGTAGCAGAGGTGACGTGAGGTTCATGGTGGTAGATGCCAAGTTTGGGGGTGGCGTCATGGTGGCTTGTGCTTGAGGGGTCCCAGCTAATGGATGAGATGGAGCTAGCTGAGCCAGCCCTGTATTAGACAAAGAAACACTGGTTGCATAGGAAGTCACAGCAGGAGAATGGCTATAAGGCATGGCATGAGGGTCCATAATGGTGTTAGTCAGCTGCTGTAACTTGGCTAAACTGAAGGTGGCTGACGGTTGAGAGTAGCTGCCGGCACCAAAATCCCCTGGAATCCTCTCATAGATACTGATGTTCCCAGTGCTTCCAGATTCTGGTATCTCCATGATCATAGGCGCTGGAGTGAAACTGTTATTCATACTACACTGTGACAGGGGCGGCTGCTGTTGAGGTGGCGGTGGGGGTTGAGGCTGCTGGGGCTGAGGTGGTGGCGGCTGCTGCTGCTGCTGCTGCTGCTGGGGTGGTGGAGGCTGAGGTGCTGGTTGCTGTTGCTGCTGCTGTTGCTGCTGCGCTGGTGGTGGCGGCGGCGGCTGCTGGTTACTGGGAGGCCGCTCCACCACACAGCTCTGAGGTGACTTGATGTTGCAGTTGGCAGCAGGCTGGACGTTGTTCTGCTGCATCATACTGCAGCTGTTGCCCATGTTTGCCATTTGCTGAGTGACAACACAACTGTTCTGGGTGAGGCTGCTGGAGGACGATAACCCACCATAGGAGCAGCTGCTCTGGGAAGAGTTATTCCCACAAATGCTGCCGCCCATTGTGGAATCATAACTGCTAGGGTTCTCATAGTTTTCTGTGGTGCTCTCAATGCTGCCCAGATCACTGAAGCCACTGTCCACCACCTGCTGAGAGTGGTCTGATACGGAAGGCACATCCATCATGGGGCTGGTCTCCATGTTCTGCATAGAGGGGGCGGACAGGGATCCTTGTTCTGGGCTGATCTGGGTGTAACCACTTTCAAGGGCAGGCACATTGGGACTGCTGACTGAACGGACTGACTGACTGGATGAGACTGAACAGAAGATATTGGACTATTGTGTTCAGAAGCGTGACAGTCTTCAACCATTGACATCTGAGGGTCTTCATCAGCTTGGGTGTAGCTCTGCAGCGTCTGACAAGCTGCAAGTGTCTCTTCACAGTCCTGGTAGGCACCCTCGTGCTCATTGCTTTCTTCTTGAGTCAAGGACTGTACTGCTTGCACAGTTTCCAGATCCAGTTCACTATGGGGAATTTCATCTTCCTCTTTTAACTCAATTAATTCTTCTTTAGAGTTTGAATCTTCTTCATGATCATCCTCAGACCCTGGCATATGCTCTGATATCACGGATGTTTCATGGGAAGTCTGTTCTTCTTCAGAATCTGGTTCTGTTTCCTCTTTATCCTTTACATTCTCCCTACTGTTCTGCATATTCGTATCTAAAAAAGACTCCTGACTACCAGGACCCTCTTTGACATCTTCTCTAATGGGCTGCTCCTCTAGTTCTTTTTTCTTTGTAGATTCTAGATGACCATCATCTTCATCATCTGCATCATGGTCTTCATTCTGGTTTGTCTCTATAGCCACTTCATCCTCTTCCTCTTGCTCCTGTTCTTCCAGTTCTTGTTGCTCTTCCTCAGATTGCCTATGCTCTTCTGAGACACGGGGTTTCTCTTCCTCCTCTACCTCAGGTTCTTTCATTTCCATCTCGGGACTGTTGCTATCCACAGGAGAAACTGCTCTAACTTCACTGCTGGTTGTATCTTCTTCTTCTCCCTCTTCAACCTCTTCTGCTTCCATGTGCATCTCCTCTTCTTCCTTCCTTTCTTCGGTTAAAGGCAAGTCTTCCTTTGATTCAACAGTTTCTTCATTCTCTTGAATTCTGAGTTTACGTCCAGGTTTAAGAATGGGGACAATGGGCTCAACAATGCGTTCTTGAGTAGAAGAAACGGGCATGATTTCCCGATTCAACTTAAATCCTGGCTTGCGACCAGGTCTTTTCTTCCAGTGGATTGGTTTTCGGCTCTTGCCTTTGGGCCATCCCTTTTTCTTTTTCATAGGTGTGGATGTATCTGGCTCATGTGGAGAATCCTTCACATCACATTTTCTCAAGACAGGTACTGGCTTTAGGATAGGAGTGTCTGTACAGGAGGGATAAAAAAATAAAAATAAAAGCAGGTTATAAGATCTTATGTTTTTTAATGCCTTTTTCTGAGACCAACATATACAACAGAAATAATTTCATTAATCTCCACAAACTTGATTATCTTCATTGTCAAGTTAAGAATCTAAAGAAGCAGCCTAATTAGTGACATCTTCTAAAGTTATAAGGTAAGTTGGCAGAACAGTGAAAGAATGCTAGTCAACATTCTGTTACCATCCACTAGCTAAAACCAGTTCCAACTGTATAGTTTGGGAAAGTTCCTCTAATTCAGTTTAATCATTTATAAAATAGAGATGAGCTTTATAAAGGTACAAATACTAAGTAGTTATTACAACTACTTTAGACAAATTATCTTTATTATGTAAGTTATAAATCAGCTCATATTTTCGTGTTTTGTTTTGTTAGTGTGTTTTTTTGTAATCCTCACCTGAAGACATGTTTCATTGATTTTAGAAAGAGAGTGGGAGAGGGAGAGAGGTGGGGAGAGTGGTAGGGAGGGAGGGGGACAGAGAGAGAAGGGGAGAAAGGGAGAAACATCAATCAGTTGCCTCCTGCATGCGCCATGACCCACAACCTAGGTATGTGCCCTGACCAGGAATTAAACCTGAAACCCATTGGTGTATGGGACAACACTCCAACTAACTGAGCCACCCAGCCAGGGCTTTTTTTCTGATTGCAATTTACACTGAGTGGCCAGATTATGATGATCTCTAAACGCATAATAATCTGGCCACTCAGTGTATATCCTATATAATAAAGGCTAATATGCAAATTGTCCCCTCAACCAGGAGTTCGACCAGCAGGCAGGCCGGCCAACCGCCCATGCACAAATTCATGCACCGGGCCTCTGATACACACACACACACACACACACACACACACACACATACACACACACACACACACACACACATACACACACTGAGTGGCCAGATTATTATGCATTCAGAGATCATAATAATCTGGCCACTCAGTGTATATTCTCTGATTGTCTTATTTTCCACAAAATCATTACTTCAGTTAATTTCATGAGCCATGATTGAGCAATCCTACAAAATAAATGTCATGTTTGTATGTGAATAGCTGCAAAGCATTTAGTCCTAGACAAATACTGACCTGAACAAAAAGCTGAAGCACCAATAACAATGGTTTATTAAAAATAAATTTTATTTTAGCATTATTTTCTTCACAATTAATTTGTTCCTTTTAAAAAATTGTAGTAAAATATGCATAGCATATGAAAGTCCCCATCTTAACATTTTTGGTTTGGCATTAAGTACGTTTCCATTTCCATTTATTTATTTAATCCTCACCTGAGGATATTTTTCCATTGATTTTTAGAGAGAGTACAAGGGAGAGAGATAGAAAGATTGATGCGAGAGAGACACACTGATTGGTTGCCTTGAGCCTGCAACCATAATCGAACCCGAGACCCTTCTGTCTGCAGATCGATGCTCTACCCACTGAGCCAAACCAGCTAGGACACATTTCCCATTAATTTTTAAAGGAAGAAAACCAAGGCAAGAACATGATTTGCAGGGGAAAGCTAAAAAGGTATAGTTAGCAAAAATAATTTGAAAAAAAGAAAACTTGTCCAACTCAACAGAAACTTAGAGGATACTATTTTAGTTTATAATGATACAAGTTATAATTTTACTAATGTGCCAAATTTTTAAAATAAATTTTTAGTTTCCTACTTATTATATATCTCAAAATATAACAAAACTCTGGAAAATCATTACCAAAGCAAAAAATCAGTCATCTTGTCACTTTATTAAAAGTATTTATTGTAGTCTTGGTTGGTTTGGCTTAGTGGATAGAGCTTGGGCCTGTGGACTGAAGAGTCCTGGGTTCGATTCTGGTCAAGGGCACATGCCAGGGCTGCAGGCTCGGTCCCCAGTAGGGGGCATGCAGGAGGCAGCCAATCAATGATTCTCTCTCATCATTGATGTTTCTATCTCTCTCCTTCTCCTTTCCTCTTTGAAATCAATAAAACTATTTTTTAAAAAAGAAAGTTGTTACCTTTAAAAAAAAGTATTGTATAAATATATGAGCATGGAGAAAATGGAAGTTATCCACAAGATTTGAAACTGAGTGAATTTAGGTGAGGGCTTGTGCCGGGGGGGGGGGGGGGGGGGGGGGAGAAAGGAGACATATGTAATCCTTTCAACAATAAAGAATTTAAATTAAAAAAAAGGGATTCTTTTCAGAAAAGGAGAGCATTAAAAAAAGAAGTAAAAAAAAAAACTGAGTGAATTTATTTTTAAAAAAATAAAAAGCTCAACTAGTTAATCCATAAAAGCTATACGTTTATACCTATGTTCAACTAGATTCCTTCAAATTCAAAAAGCTCAGTTTGACCTCATGCAAAGCAAACACTGCAGATGTAGGCAGCATGATGCTCTGGCAAAAACTGAGGCAAGGATGCAAATGACTAGTGTGTGACCCAGCTCACGTATGAGCCCATTTCTTCATTTCTAAAGAGGAAATAACAACAACGGTGCTTTAAAAGTAAATCATTGAATGTTTAGCTATACCATATTTTGAAGTATTGTTACCATTTTAATTAGAAATGTACTACTAATTGAGTAATACACTTAAAGACATGATTCAGGAAGGATTCCTGAACAGATCTGAAGCAAGTCCAATTTACATGAATCTGATCTTATTTAAGAACCATCTTCTTAGCATTTGTTAACTATTTATTGAGTACCTATATTAAGCACTCAGTACACTGCAGTAAGTGAAACAGACTAAATCTATAGAGAGCACGTTCTAGTAAAGAGTTATTACTTAAATATCTTCCTGACACTAAGTCTAGTCCACCTATTAACTAAAGTTTCAGATAATGGACAAAAAAGGATTCGGCAGAAAAAGAATTTTCTGCAGAAACAGCAATAGGTCCCAGGTTGAAGGGGAAATTAGAAAAAAAGCACTTTAAAAGGACAGAGGACTAAATGAGGGTGAATACACTTGATACAACTTTTTAGAGATTACCAAATCATTCTTTAGTTACTTAGTAGGCTGTGTTTGTTTTTCAACCTTTTTATTGAAGGGTTTACAGCTATCACTGCTGTATCTCTAAAGACAATAAAAATACAGTAAGCAAAAGGTCTGTAAAACATACCATCGGGCATCATCTGACTCTTCGTCATCGTCGTCATCATCTTCATCTTTCGACTTCCTCTTAGAAGAGGATCGACACCTGAGAACATTCTGTGAGGACAACCGATGGAAGTATCCTCTAGAGAATAGTTCATTTTCATCCTCTTCCTTTTCTTCTTCATCAATCTCAAAGGTGGGTTCTAATCTTGGCATCGGCCTCTCAGAGTCAGAGTCTTCAAAAGGTTCATCTAAAACTTCTGTAGTCTCAGAAATAGTTTCTGTGACCACACTGCTATTGTGGTGTTTGCGCTTTCGGACTCTTCTCCTTCGGTGAAGAATTGGCTTCTATTTAAAAGAGAAATAATTTTATTAACAGTAATGAACACTATCATTTCTACTAATAATATGATTAATAGTTTTTAAACCTAATAGAATTAGCACACATAAAATGAGGATGCTATTTACCAAAATATATTTAAATTTTTAAAAATTTTTATTGATAGGAAAGGAGAGGGAAAGAGAGAAAGAAACATCAATGTGAGAGTGAAACACCAATCAGCTGCTTCCTGTATGTCCCCTACCAGGGATGGAGCTTGCAACCTGGGCATGTGCCCTGACTGGGAATTGAACCACCAACCTTTCGGTGCATGGGACAACCCCCAACCAACTGAGCTACACCAGCCTGAGCTCAAAATATTATTTCAAAATACCATAGTAAGATAATATACATAATGTATCATAGATACACAGATGTTGGATAACTGAATACAACTTTGTAAAAGAATAGGCAGGCAGGCCCCAAAGGACAGATATTGTAATTCCCTTATTAAGAGTGACTTATACACCCTAGGGAGATGTCTATTTCATTACTAAAATGACATATTGGTTAGTCCCTAAACTTCTCTTTTCCTCAAGAGAAAAAAAGGAATAAACACTTTCTGTTTGTCTCATAGCTCTACTATGAAGGTCAGCAGAACTATCAGCAGAACCTTCAGTATGCCATTTCATGCATTATCCATGGAGTTTATTGGAATGCAGAAATGTGGAGCTGATAGGTATTTACCTGATGTTAGTGAAGCATTTCAAAAGTAATAAAATAAATCTGTTATTGGAATTTGGCACATTAGGCACAATTTTGCACACAATAGCACAAAACAAAAATGATGCACCTAAGCCAATGACCTTAGCCAATTCCCTCATTCTACAGAGGCGAGAAAGGTTACAGGACTTAAGGTCACACATGCAGTCAGTATAGAAATGGTTGTAAAATACAGTCTATGACTCTCAGTCAAGTGAGTTTCTTCAAGAACTTCAAAAGTACTTTGTACATGATCTCACTGTCTACTATAATATTCCTTTTTTACACAAATAGCCCAGTTTTATTTTATAAAATGGCAAAGATATATTCTTCTATAATGAATAGTAGAATTAGTCAAGAGTTCACTTTTTCTCCACTTCAAATTTACTAATCCTTTTAGTTAAGAATACAATTTTCAAACTAAGTTAAACATGACCTTGCTCTTTGGAGAAATAATTGACTGGAGCATGAAATATGCAAGTTGAACCTGAAACATCTTTTAGTACCAAAAGTAAGGAAGTGCTCAAAACAAAACAAACAAAAACCTTCGCACAGATGAAGGCATGTATGTTAAAGGAACACAGGAATAAAATGAAAAGAGTTCCCAATATCCAAAGCTAGAAGAATTTGAGCAACAAAATAAATAAAGTAGTAGTATTGGATTATAACTCAAAGTATAAAGTAAATATCTATGAGTCCAAAGCGATATAAGTGTATAAATAAATAAATAATAAATAAATAAATAAATGTGAAGAATGGATAAATATCCCAAGCAGGATTCTAAATAAACACAGGTATTCTGCTCTTAAGGAGTAGAGTATTACTCCCCATACCTCAAGTGTGGGTTGTAGACAGAGATTTCCTCCAAAGACTACAGAAAAAGGAAAAAAGGAATACCTTTACAGTGGAAAAACCTGACAAACACAAGCTCAAGCCAGGTGATGAAGGTTAACAACAGTGGAAAGTCATATTGATAGTAAGTACCCTTGTATATATACTGATAGTAGATACCCTTTATATGATGTGACGAGAATGGCACTTTACCTCTGTGGTCTTCTTCTTAAAAATACATTACCCCATTCTAATATCATGAGGAACATACTCAAAACTTGCAAGGTCACCAAAAACAAAGAGTCTGAGAAACTATTATAACCAAGAAGGGCCTATGAAGACATAACTACTAAATGTAATGCGATATGCTGGATGGGATCCTGGAACAGAAAAAGGACATTTGGGAGAACTGAGGAAATCTGAATAAAGTATGTACTCTAGTTAATAATATATCAATTAATTGGCTCACTATTTGTGACAAATGTACCATATCAACCCGAGAGGTTAATAATAGGGGAAACTGGATGTGGGGAATACAGAAACTCTCTGTACTTTCTTTGTAATAATTCTATAAATCTAAAATGGTTCTAAATGAAGAGCTTTTTAAAAAATAAATAAATAGTCTGTCAACCCTTAAATAAGCTTATGACTTCTAAGCTAATTACCATGAATCATAGAAGTCACATACACATTTCAAATAGTCACTGGAAACAATATACTGAGGCTTGGAGTTTAAAAAATAACCCACTAAGAACTTCTATATTTACTCTTTTAGAACTCTAGAAGAGAACAACTGTATACAATAAATGCAACTGGAAGAAGGAAAGACATCAAAGAAACGCTTTACCTTTCGCTTCAATGTGGGCTTTGTAAGAATTGGTGGCGAGTTGGACCGAGGACTTTCCGGCTCCTCTTCCTCCTCACTACTCTCACTGAAGCCCCTGAGGAGAGCCTTGTCACCATCACTATACCGACGGGACAGTCTATCATTGCCTTCTGGTAACCTACACTTCAGAGCCTCAGGGTTTTTCTTTAGATGTCCTCGCCATAGCTCAATCCCTTCACTTAGTCTTCTTTTGGGAATGTCTGGCTTCCCATCCTGGCTTGGCTGCTCCTGAGAGGCTACCAACTGTTCCTCACTTTCAGTGTATTGTCCTTGGGAGGTTTCTGATTTTTCCTCACATTCTCCATATTGTTCCTGAGGAGTTGATGACTCTTCCAAGAGCAGTTTAGAATCTTTATCACCAAAACGTTCCTGGTTTTTTTTGTTCTTCCTCCCGCAGCGGCCTCTCCGAGATGGCTGATTATTTGCAGGAAGACTATCCCGGGGAAGAACTTGTTTGTTCAAACGTGTAGAACTGGTTGGTGCCAAAACTTCTGGTTTCTTTTCACTTTCTATTGAAGAATAAGAATCTTGTTCTTTGTTCTCCTGAGATGCAGACTTTCCCACCTGATTTTAGAAAATAAAACCATGCTGGTTAATTTTTCAGTCTTATCTGGTACTATCTCCTATTCAGATCTTTCAAATACTAAGATAAGAAAACTGAGCTTAAAAAAAGAAAATTATTATTTAATAGTTGACATGAATATTTCTTACGGGTCAGACACTTTTAAATGCTTTAAAAAGGTATTTAATTTTCACAATAATTGTATAAAGTATAATTATATGCCCATTTTATAGATTAGGTAACTGGAGTACAAAAAGTTTAAGTTACCCCAGGTCATGCAACAGCAAATGAAGAAGTTGGGATATAAACACAGGCAGTCTGACCCAAGAGCTGGTACTCTGAGACACTATGAAATACTATCTTCAATAAACAAAATGAATATTATTATTCTTATAAATTTTAAGTGAGATAGTTTCTGAAACTTCTCAGAAATAAAAATTTATAAACAGAGAGGAGATGGGATCTGGAATATGAGCAAGAAAAAGGGGGTGTTTGAAAAAAATGAAAGAAATTTTCTATAATTATTTTTATTTCTTTTTATTCTGAATATATAATTTTATTTTAAAAATTAAATTACATTAAACAGGGGCAAGAATTTGTTTACATTATCAAAGGAAGGCATAGATTTTTTAAAGGATGAAAGAATTTTTTTTAAAAAAGATATGCATCACATGAAGAAAAATATTGAAATCTATATAGTCTCTCCTTTTAAAGGCTGTAACTCTTTAATGGCTTTAATCTTTTAATGGCTAAAGATGTCTGTGTACCTACTAAACTATTTAGTGCTCTCTTAGAAAACATACACATTTACATTATTCCATAATGTTTTATCTTAAGGAAAATGTATTTTCTTTTCATTTTTAACAAGTCAGATTTAGTTTCAATTCTGATTCCTCAATTATTATATAGCTTAAAATTTAGCTGCTTATTGGCACTCTGATAAGAAATATTTAGTCATAAGTAACACATAACAAATTTGAAGGTCTCCCAATGATCCAAGGCTTAAAAAATACAAATAAGTATATAAAACCCAGTTTTGTTTTGTTCTTTATTTCAGAGAGAGGGAGGGAGAGGGGGGGAGAGAGAGAGAAACATCAATGATGAGAATAACAGATCAGCTGCCTCCCACCTCCTCCAACCCCTTACCAGGGATCAAGCCTGCAACCCAGGCATGTGCCCTGACCAGGAATTGAACCACGACCTCCTGATTCATGGGTTGACGTTCAACAACTGAATTAAAATAAACTCTGAAATTCTAATGTGAATTTACTGTATTGGTTTATTTAATTTATTTTTATATATCACAGATACTCATGAAAACCCAAAATATATCCTTCTGTCACAAAAATAGACTACCCATGTCCTT